>NC_034602.1:68374621-68399880 GCF_900095145.1 Mus pahari
ATATATATATATATATATATATATATATATATATATATATATATATATATACATACATACACATTATCTGTGCCTTTAAGGGCCCATGTATTTCAAGAGTTTCATTTATAGAGAGGAGAATAGAGACCAGAAAAACGGGAATATTGGAGGAGTCACATGACATAGGGTATGGGGTAGACCTAAGAATAGACATGAAGGAGCCTTTAGAATGGAGTTGGATGTTTGTTGTATCAGTCAAGGACCTGGGGAAAAGAATCATAAAGTTTTGTTAAGAAGTATTCTGTTTCTATTCTCAATTCACGTATTCACCATAAAATGAGGAGGATGAATATGAAGCTTTTGTCTCTGGCTTTGTCAGGGTAGACAAGGGATATGTCTATGAATCCTAACTAGGTCCTTGGTCGGAGTAGAAGTATGCTTTTTTTGGATCAATTGCTTTCTAGAATGCCCATCAGGGAAGGACTACTCTTAACCCCATGTTTACTGAGAATACAGGACACAAATAAGATTTGAGGCTGACAGGAGATACAGGGATCTTGCTGATCTACCTGCAGGGAAATCAACAGATAAGTAGCAAGGTAGAAGGGTTGTGGTGACCTCTGATGCTCTCCAATGAACTTCATTTGATAATGGCACACTGCCTTCTTTTCGCCCTGCAAACCTCGATTCAGTTGGTCTTACCGCAAACCCTAATGGAACCATACCTCCAATGAGAAGGATTATGGAAAGCATTTTTAACTTTCATATGTTGATGCTGTGCAAAATCAACCCATGAATGGAATGAAAAGGAAAGTGAAGCACTGTGATTCTGGAGCACTTGAGCCATGAGAATAAATCCAGCGCAATGAAGACACCCCAATCTATGGGGATAGAAGCAGTTATGGTGAGAGTGACAGGACCTTATATGGATGAACATATTGATTAGGTGAGCAGCTCTGCCCTCAGTCATATGATGTATCTATAGTCCTCCATGCAATCTCAGTAAGACTGCTGCTTTCCATTTTAGTCATTTATTTTTTCCTGTGTAGGGATTGCAGAGTGGGAGGTCAGGAAGTGTTTAAACATCTTGTGATTGCTGCTCTATATTTTGGTGTCTGGCTGATAGAACAGTCTCATTACAGACTTGCTAAAAAGAATGGTTGAAGGAGGGAGTGATTTCTCTTGAATGCTGGATGTGAATGTAAGACTCTAAGAGAAGAACGACAAATAGTATATGCATACACACACACACACACACACACACACACACACACATATATATATATGTAAAGCTTTTTATCAGATCTTCCCTTTTACACAAGACATTCACATAAACAAAAATAAAACCAACAGCAGCAGCAGCAACAACAACAGTTTATATTGACACCTTGAGTCTGGCAGTAAGCAGTTCTAACTTTATGAGTTATCAGAGAACATTTTGAGGGAGATTAGAGAAGTCAAAGATTTATTGTCAAGACAAAATTCTTTTAAAATGTTTTCTTTTGTCGTCTTTTAATTTTTAGAAACTACCTCTATGCATGAATGTTTTTCCCACACATACTCTACTTGGAGATACTGTAAAAACACAGTAATATGTATACATGGCAAAACAACCACTCCCCCCCCCCCCCCCCCCCCCCCCGCCCTACCATTGCTCCTGCCTCTCATTCACTAAATGTTCTTGTTAACAAGATTCTATCCTGGGCATCTTGCAACCAATATTTCCTTCATACTTCTTAGCGCTAATCTTGAAACCTTGTCTAAAGTGTCTGAATTTTTTCCTTCCCATCCACTTCCTGTTCTCTCCTCTTTAAATGTTTCCTGGATCTGTCCCACATCTCATAATGGCATCAGCTATGCTTGCTCTTATTGTAATTTTAAATTTCCTTTTAACGGATACATAAATATTAATGAGGTGTCAAGTGATGTTTTGATATGTTTATATATTGTACAATGTTTAAATCAGGTTAAGCATCTCTGTTTTCACAAACATTTGTCATTTATGGTAAAAAAAAAAAAAAGAACCAACAACAAAAAAAACCTTCAAGATAAATCTTTTGAGTGTTTTGTCCTATACAGCTTTTACATTATTGTTCTCTACAATGACTTTAGTGTGTTGAGTGTCTTCCTCCTAACGGTACAGGCAGATCTGCGTGTTCCTCACTCTGAAATATCTTAACTGAAAATAACCGTAAAGCCCAGGGAGGCCTTGAATATGCACACATAACTTTTATATAGACATATATGATACTTGCATAGCTTTTGTCTCATGACACTTGTCTGAGTATTTATTTTACTTTACCTTTTGCCTATAATTTATGGTTTCAGATTTTGCAATTTCCTAGGATTTTTCCCTGTGCAACTGTATGTGAGTATTGTGTGTTTGTCTATGTGTGTGCATGTGTGTGTGTTTGTGTCTATGTGTGTTTGCATCTCATGTGCATCTTGTGCTTTTACAATAGGTTCTTTGTTTTTCCATTCTTGTTGTGTGTGTGTGTGTGTGTGTGTGTGTGTGTGTGTGTATGTCTGTGTGTGTTTGCATGTCATGTGCTTCTTGTGCTTTTACAATAGCTTATTTGTTTGTTTTTCCATTCTGGTTTGTGTGTTTATTTTAGTTGCCTCTTTGCTTTCTTTTTTTTCAAATTTTTATTAGATATTTTCTTCATTTACACTTCAAATGCTATCCCAAAAGTCCACTATACCCTCCTCCCACTCTGCTCCCCAACCCACCCACTCCCACTTCTTGGCCCTGGTGTTCCCCTCTACTAGGGCATTTAAAGTTTGCAAGACCAAGGGGCCTATCTTCCCACTGATGGTTGACTAGGCCATCTTCTGCTACATATGCAGCTCTGGGGTACTGGTTAGTTCATATTGTTGTTCCACCTATAGGGTTGTAGACCCCTTCAGCTCCTTGGTATTTTCTCTAGCTCCTCCATTGGGGGCCCTGTGTTCCATCTACTAGATGACTGTGAGCATCCACTTCTGTATTTGCCTGGCACTGGCATAGTCTCACAAGAGATAGCTATATCAGGGTCCTTTCAGCAAAATCTTGTTGGCATGTGCAATAGTGTCTGTGTTTGGTGGCTGATTATGGGATGGATCCCCAGGTGGGGTAGTCTCTGGATGGTCCATCCTTTTGTCTTAACTTCAAACTTTGTCTCTGTAACTCTGTCCATGGCTATTTTGTTCCCTATTCTAAGGAGGAATGAAGTATCCACATGTTGGTCAAAATCAAGAAGAAGGAAGGCCTCTTTGCTTTCTAAGGAGAGGGAGAGGGAGAGGGAGGGAGGGAGAGAGAGAGAGAGAGAGAGAGAGAGAGAGAGAGAGAGAGAGAGAATGAAAGGGTGCAGTTTTGGTGTGGTGTTGGAGTGGAAAGGATCTGGAAGGACTTGGGAGAGGGAAACCATGATCAGAATGTATTATAAGAAAAATATTTTCAATAAAAATTAAAATAGCATCACAGAAGCTTTCCATTTTCATGTGGTCTCATTTATCATTTATTGATCACTGGCTTGAACCATTGGGGTTCTGTTTAGGAAATTTCCCCCTGTGCCAATGAGTTCAAGGCTCTTTCCCACTTTCTCTTCTATTAGATTCCGTGTATCTGGTTTTATGTTAAGGTCTTTGATCCACTTGGACTTGAGCTTTGTGCAAGATAACAAATATGGGTCTATTTTCATTTTTCTATATACAGATTGTCAGTTAAATCAGCACCATTTATTGAAGATGCTTTCTTTTTTCTATTGTGTATTTTTGGCTTCGTTGTCAAAGATCAAATGTCCATAAGTGTGTAGTTTTATTTCTGGGTCTTCAATTCTATTCCATTGATCAATTGTCTGTCCCTGTACCAATGCAATGCAGTTTTTATCGCTATTGCTCTGTAGTAGAGCTTGAGGTCAGGGATGGTGTTTCCCCATCCATTCCTTTATTATTAAGAACTGTTTTCATTATTCTGAGATTTTTGCCTTTCCAGATGAATTTGAGAATTGCTCTTTCCATGTCATTGAAGAATTGTGTTGGAATTTTGATTGGGATTGCACTGAATTTGTAGATTGCCTTTGGTAGGATGGTCATATTTACTATATTAATTCTGCCAAACCATGAGCATGGGAGATTGCTACATTTTCTGAGATCTTCTTTGATTTTTTTCTTGAGAAACTTGAAGTTATTGTCATACAGGTATTTCACTTGTTATATTAGAGTTGCCTCGAGATATTTTACATTTCTTGTGACTATTGTGAAGAGCATAGTTTCTCTAATTTCTTTCTCAGCCTGTTTATCATTTGTATAAAGCAAGGCCCCCAATTCTTTAGAGTTAATTTTATATAACAACTTTGAAGTTGTTTATTAGCTGGAGAAGTTCTCTGGTAGAATTTTTGGGGTCACTTATGTATATTAGCATATCATCTGCAAATAGTGATACTTTTATTTCTTCTTTGCCAATTTGTATCCCCTTGATGTCTTTTTTTTTTTTTGAGTACTATATTGAATTGATATAAGGAGAGTGGGCATCCTTGTCTTGTCTCTGATTTTAGTGGGATTGCTTCAAGTATGTCTCCATTTAATTTGATATTGACTGTTGGTAAGCCATAAATTGCTTTTATTATTTTTAGGAATGGGCCTTGAATTTGTGATCTCTCCAATAGGTTTAAAATGAAGGGATATTTTGTTAAATACTTTTTCTGCATTTAAGGAGATGATCATGTGATTTTTTCTTTGAGTTTGTTTATATAGTAAATTACATTAATGGATTTACATATATTGAACCAATCTTGCTTCCCTGGATTGAAGTATATTTGAGCTTCTGTAAGGCAAAGGACACAGTCAATAAGAAAAATTGGCAACCTATAGATTGGAAAAAATGTTCACTAACTCCACATCCAATAGAAGGCTAATATCCAAAATATATAAAGAACAAAGAAGCTAACCACCAAAAAACCAAACAACCCACCATGACACAGGGGCACATGTTCCACTATGTTCATAGTAGCTTTGTTTGTCATAGCCAGAAGCTGGAAACAAGCCAGATGATCCCTGACAGAAGGATGGATACAGAAAATGTGGTTCATTTACACAATGGAATTCTACTCAGCAATTAAGAACAAGAACACCCTGAGTTTTTCAGGCAAATGGATGGAACTAGAAAATATCATCCTGAGTGAGGTAACTCAGACCTAAAGGAACATACATGGTATGTACTCTCTTATAAGTGGATGTTAGTTAAAAAAATAAAAAAATAAAAAAGTGCAGAATACCCAAGATAAAGTCCACAGAACTCAAAATGGCTAACAAGCTGAAGATGCCTCAGTCCCACTTCAGAGAGAGAAGAAATCAATCTCAAGTAGTAAGGGAGGGAGGGACCTGAGAGGGAAATTGTCTGGGGTTTGGAGTGCCATGTCCACAGAGATAACCTGATCTGGTATTGGGTGAGGAAAAAGGACCCAGTCCCTGCAGCCAGCAAAAGGAGTGGAAACCAGCAACCCCCAGATGTAGGAGGTTGGGGGGACCCTCCAGAATGCACCAGAGACCTGGGAGTTGAAAGACTCTCAGGAATCAAAGGAAGGGACCTTTGATGAAATGCTGGACAGTAGTAAGAGGAAACTTGTGGAGTCCACCTCCAGCAGGAAGGCAGGGCATCAAGTGAGGGATGGGGTTGCCATCCCACAGCCACATCTCTTACCCATAATTGTTACTGTCTGAAAGAACTGCAGGGATGGAAATGGAGAGGAGCCTAAGGAAAGAAGGTCCAGTGACAGTCCCAAAATTGGATCCAGCTCAAGGGGAGACCCCAAGGCCTGACACTATTTCTGAGGCTATGGTGTGCTCACAAAAATGGTCCCATCATGACTGCCCTCTGAAAGAACCAACAAGCAGCTAAGTCAGATGCAGATATTTGCACCCAACCAATGGACAGAAAATGCTGACCCTTGTGGTTGAACTGGGGAAAAGCTGGAAGAAGCTGAGGAGAAGGGCAAACCTGTAGGAGGACCAGCACTCTCAATTAATCTGGAACCCAGAAATCTCTCAAACACTGGACCACCAACCAGGCAGCATACACCAGCTGATATGAGACCCCCAACACATATACAGCACAGGAATGCCGGGTCTGTTTTCAGTCAGAGAAGATGCATCTAACCCTCAAGAGACTGGAGGCCCAGGGAGTTTAGAGGTCTGGTTGGGTGGGTGGTGGGGATACCCTTGTGGAGACCGTTGAGTGGGGAGGAGGTATGGAATGTGGAACAGCGGAGGGTAGATGGGGAGAGGGGATAAAATCCGGAGTGTAAATAAAATAATAAAATAATAATAAATAAAAGATTAAATAAAAAAATTAAAATTGTTTAAAAATACTTTTACTTTCAAGTTCCTCTACTGCTCTGTGTCAAATCTGTTTCTGTTCCTTTTCTTTTGACTTTTTCAGATGTATTTCCATTTAACTCAATGTTGCCCAGTCACTGTGTCATCATGAGAGTTCTGAATAATGAAAGATTCTTGCCATTTAATTTATTTAATAAATTTCAATAATGGCCACTGATTAGAAGCATTTTTCGACATGATTTTTAAAAGGATCAGTCACATAGAGGCAAGTTTATGAAAGATGCTGTTTTGTCCCCATTTTACTGATGAGAAGAAGAAAACCCAAGACAATATAGTTAATCTCTTCAAATTATAAAATAAATGGCAAAGCCAATGATCTGATCCTAGAAGTCTGGCTCCTGAGACCAAACCCTTCCTATCTATACTGTCTCTCTTTCTGAGGCAGAATGAGTAGGAGAATGTCCTTTTTTAAAAAAAGATGAAGCGGAGGTGATCAAAGTTAAAGACTATTAGGAACTTACCCTGCACAGATGAGCAATGGCGGGGTATCTCTGGAAAAGAGTAAAAGCAGGAAAGGAATGATGGGAGATACATTGACTCAGAGAAACAAGCAAAGAAATGGTCAGAGAGGACAGTAATACAGGAGTCAGGCATTTTTAAGTTAAGAAAAACAGTACTTCCTATATCATGCAATATGGATTTCTCTGCCTTTTTTGGTATGTGTTCATTTTATATAGTTTTTATTTATATATAGTTTATTAGGAGCTAAGGTTAAAATGTTTCAAAGTCAGGTGAAGGCATTTGCATTCAGTGAGAGCTGATCTGTGAGTGGGAATGGCAAGGGATAACTGAGCAGAGAGTATAGGAGAATCAGGTTACAATGAGTGGCTTTGCCACAGAGGAGTCAGGTGGCACATTTAGCAAGTAATTGGCAACATTAGTGGTTTTCAGGGAGACCCTGGAATTTAGAGTGCTGGAAAAAAAATACACATTTTTAAAGTTTCGTAGGTACTTGTATGCTAACAAGAGTGGGAACAGCTACAGTTTGGGATTGTGTGAGCTGTAGTCTCTAAATTGCCTGCAGTCATTCTGATGACACCCTCAATGTGCTTATATTATCCTAGAGAGAGCCAGGGGATCATAGTGTTTGTAGAAACAGGAAGGAGTGGGCTTGTAAAAATCCTTATGGCAAAGAATCAGCAGAGAAATCCTGCTCCCTCGTTGCACTTAAAAACATGTTGCAAGACAGGCTCCATGTGTTAGAGAGTCATCCACAGTTTCCCCCCAGGCCCTATTCCTGATGGGTGAACTTTATAGTACAGACCGGATTCGGCTGGTGCTACTCCTGTTTGTTTTCCTGATGGCACAGGAATAATTTCCAGAGAAGACTGTCTTGTCTCCCAGTGCTGGGGAGCTCTAGAACAGCTGTGGAAGTGAGGCTCCCGTTGACAGAGGTTGCACGTGCCTTCATTTATTCCTGTGCAGAGAGGAGAGTGATTTTCTTCACAACTGGAGTGAAGTGTGTGTTCACAGTCACTTTATTTACTGCTCCATGTCTGTGACTGTTCTTGCTTGTTAGTGCTTTTGCACCCATTTGAGGAAATGTGCAGAACAGGCAATAAATAAATAAATAAATAAATAAAATAAAATAAAAATTGCTATGTTCCTTTGTCTTATTCTGACATTGGAAAGAACTGCTCTTTGATGCCACATTACCCACATCTTTGTGATTTTTATTGATTTTTCAGTATTGGACTCTGATCTTTGAAATCTGATGCTGAATCTGATGTCTCACATTCATAAGCATGATGTAGTTATGCTCTGTAGAGCAAATGTGGTTTAGGGAAATTCCACTCAGGCACTAGTTCTATCTAATAAGTAAGCTGGGAGTTTGGCTCTAATGAATCAATAACACATATGTGGAGAAAGGAAGAGGAAATCTCTTGATGTGTATATGACACTGTTTTAGGATGTGCTTCAGTAACATAAGTGAAACTGAAAAAATATGGAATAGGAATTATATTCATGGATTCATGGAAGGGCAACTCATTTGGATGAAAAAACATTGAGAAGCCTTGTTTTGAAATAGAAATGTAAGAAATGCAGATGTGTCAGTCAAGGTCAAGATGTCTAGCCTCCATTGGCCTGTGATATCTGCATTGTCTTCTTCAGGGAATAGCATCGTGGGATCAGTGTGGTGTTAAATCTACTAAGACATTCCAGATCAGGATGTTGTAGCAGAATTATCAAAATACCCGCCAAGCCTCACAGGGGAAAGATGAGGTGGAAGAGCAGGTTTTTACTAATGAGACCTGGCTTACTTTTAAGGTCATTGACAAATTACATAAAGGACATTGTAATTAGAGAAACTGTGACAGAGTTTCATGGGAAGCTATTTATTTACCAGAAGCAATAGTTGACTATTCTCTAGTCTGGTGTTTAAAAATGTGTATATATATATATATATATATATATATATATATATATATATATATATGGTAGCTATTGTGAATAAAGAAAGTTAAATGTAGTTTTTTATTCTGCAAGTTCATGGTATGCATTTTTGTGCAAGAAATCCACTTCCCCAAGATGAACAGTTTCATTGGGAGCAATGTGTTCTTATACCCATAGCAACCCATATTTACATTTAACTCTATCATCAGACAATTATTCAAGATGTTCCACTTATCATTTCTATGAGTTACCCCAGTTGGAATGATTGCTTCTGATTCCATCCATTTTCCTGTGGATCTCATAATTTTATTTTCTTATCATTTGAATGAGATCCATTGTATAAATATACATGTTTACATGTACAAAAATATAAATATGCTTTTCTTGAGCTTTCATTGGTTGGTGAACATCTATGCTGCTTCAATTTAACATAGGTATCTCTATATTTGGATATAGAGTCTTTGGGTATATGGCCAAAAATAGTATAACTGGATCATGTGGATATAGTCTCAGCTTTTTAAAAGTCATGCCATAAGGGGTAATGAAATGCTTCGCTATCCAGTAAGGGCAAATATGACTAAATAATTTTGATTACTGCCATTCAAAATGCAACTCATATTTTCTTCTAAATCTTAAGTAGGACTTGCTGGATAAATGAGTTTGATAGCGTTCAATAATATATAATACATCATTGATGCCATTTCTTTTACCATTTGCATTTAAATATTTTGAGATATTAAATATTTCTGTAGATACAAAAGTCTAGAAAGTAAAATGTTAAACTAAATAAGAATAGATAATGAGTAAGGTATTATTTTCACACTATAACAGTAAGTGAATATTTTATGAGGTCTTTGTTAGTGCAGAATTTATTATTAGCTGTAAAGAGACCAATATTTGCCAAATAAAACAGCTGTGTGATGCCTCTAACTTGGGCTCACTGTGGTATCAGCTGTGAGGTTCTTGGTCTAGACACATCATGGAGATTGAAATGTGGCTTTCTTTGCTGGGATAAATAACCAGACTAATGGCACATGCTTCAGCTAGCAGCTTCAGGTATTAAAGAAAGTCTTACCCTTGGAAACAGAAACACTATCTCAGAATTAACATTATCTGCTCACCGTATTTGTTACCGCTGTGTGGCTTTTCATACCAGTGCATTTGGCAGGAAGATTAGTAAAATCGCACATGCAAAGCACATTCAGAGGGCCTGCACTTCGTCACATCGCTGCACTCCTTTCTTCACAGTGCACATATTTCTGTTAAAAGGCAGACTTCATAGATCTTTTTTGTCAAGAGCTTATTGGAAACAGAAGTCTCCTCTATCTGCTAAGTGCGAGGACCTGAGAATCAAGTTCTGGCAGAGGGAAACTGTCAACACAGTCTAATGATTGGGCTGATGTTCAATTTTCTAATATTGACCTGGTTCTTAAGAATCCCAATAAAGTAAAGTAGCAATGGCAGTCACAGCAAAATAAATGCACAACTTAAGAAAGCTTCATATTTTGTGGAGAGCTATATGTTTCCTATGGCAACGGGGAGTATCTGCTTTATTACCTGTGATGTATTAGCATCAAATTCCCGACAAGTAGCAGGCCCTGGGACCCGAGGCACTGCCTAGCTATGGGAACCAGGCACCCACATGCCAACACTCAGAGCTGATATTTTCCAATTTAACGGAAGGCCAAATGTTTATGGAGCCTGTGAAAGATCATGTTTCAAATGATAATTTTCATAAAGCCATTCCGATTCCAGTTGAATTTTTTTTCTTAGAAGTCTGTTGATAGAAAAGGAAAGCAAATAGTTTCTTTATGGTCAACCTTTTCCCTCAGGCAACAGCAACTTTACAGGAAAGGCAAAAGCTTCGAATTATCTGACCAAACCCCTTTAGATTTACATCCTCTGTGATTAAAAAAGCAGTTCCTCTAAAGCTTTTGTAGATGCAAGCTGAATTCATTGAGTAGGTTTAGGCTCAAATGAAAATATTTACAAGATGAATATTGGTGCCGTAATATGATATTTTATTATTCGTATGTGCAATGTTCAAATGAGGTTAAACATGCCGATTTTCTCAGACACTTACCATTTCCTAGGGAGAAAATTTTAAAAATGTCTTTCTAATTCTAGCTTTTTTTTTCTGTGTTGTACTATTTTATATGCCCTCAAATGTCCTGTTTCTACTGACTGCTAAATTGGTGCCCACTGATTAACTTATAAAAATAACCCTATCTTCAACTTTTCCTAGTTGCTAATAACCAAATTTCTGCTTTCACCTTCAAAGGGGTGTCTGGGTGAGTATGATCATGTGATTAAAAATTCTGTACATAGCATGCAAAGTGTCCCTAAATTTACTCAGTTTCCTCAGGAGTGTCTCTATCTTGTTTCTTCCTTTAAGATAGCTTTTATTTCCACCTCTAGTTTGTTTTAAATTCATCAGACTGAAGTAGACCTGTTGCAGGACTTTCCCTGTCCAATCACATTAGGGCAGTGGAAGGCTTGTGATTGGACAGGAGAAGGGAGGCAGAGTGAGGAGTTGATGGGGGGGGGGGTTGAGGAAGAGAGGGAGAACCAGAATGGAGGCTGATGTGTTATCAAAAGGTTAGAAAAATTGTAATGAAGTTTTATCACTATCATTTGGCTCCGAAATTATTGTATTGGCATTTTTAAATTGTGTTATCATTGGTACATAAATCTGATTGGCTAATTAAACATTAAGAGTCTTGATTCTACCAGGTAATTAGGTGTAGAGATGACTAAACAGGGGTGTGTGGGGCATTGCGTGAAAGCGAGTGGAACTCGGGGGTCCACCCGAGAGATGGCCTGGTGGGAGCCATGTGTCCTGCAGGGTTGGTGAGTTGGTGGGTGGAGAGACCGAGCGAGTGGGATCACCCGGAGCAGGGGCTAGCTCTAGATATTAACTTCACCAATATAAGATTCCATTTTTTCCCTATATTTTTAAAAATCTCATCCAAAGAGCCATTCACATATGTCATGTGCTTTCCTGGAATTTTAGGATGGTGGTAGGAATTCCACGTTGTATCTGCGAACAGACTTATTCTATGGTCTCTTCTAACTTACTATTAGGACTTCTCAACTGAACCATGTTGCTGGACTCCAGTCTTTTTGCTTGACAAGTTTCCCGTCCTGCCTCTCCTTATGAGGCATTTTACATTTTTGTTTTGCGAAATTGCTCAAAACTGTGTCTCCTCTTCTCTCCATCCCTCATCTTACTGAGCTTAATCCCCTCTCTCTTTTTTTTTATTTCTTTTCCGGAAAATATATTCCCGTACTCCAAGATCATCTAATGCGACTGCAAATGAATGAACATTTTCACAAGAGTTGAACAACATAACATGTGGCCTGAGATGCGTTTAACATGTATACTTCGAAGGTAGTAAGATACGGCCAGGTGTGGCATCTCAGGAGTTTGTTCATGTAGGGGTCCGGTCATCAAGTACTGACTTAATATCAACTAGATACTCACATTTTTTTCTGATTATTATGTCAGAATCACTTTGATGTTAGCAAGCAAAGAATCTTTTATGGAATGCAGAAAGTAAGACATAGAGGTGGAAGAGAAAGCAGGCTCCATGTTTTCAACTCTCTGGAGCGTTCTCAATGTTTTCATGTTTATCATCAGAAAACAACCAGAACAGGATGACACATGGAGAAAGTCTGAGCAGTTTAAAGTCTGCATGAACTTTCTGAAATTTACTGGCTGCGGGTAGAAATGGAAATTGAATACTATGACAATTACTTCCCCCCTTTCCCCTGGAGTTCATTGTTATCTCAATAGTGAGGTTTCTCTTTTTTCCCCAATAAGTTTTGTTTTTTTTTTTTTTAAGATGATTTTAGTAAAAGAAAATAACCCACTCAAATTAAAGGGGCAAAAGTTGTAACACACACACACACACACACACACACACACACACACAAACATTTTAAGTAATGGATTTGGGTGATTACTGTAGTTTAGAATGTCTACCAGATCTCAGGTGGGTTTTCTTATACCCATGTGTCTACAGCCATTAGTAAGTGTAGTTAGTGAGTTTAAAAATAAGCACATAAAATTTGCATGAATTCATTGTTTTTAATTGCTAAGTAGTACTGCATTGTGTAAATGTACCACATTTTCTGTATCCATTCCTCTGTTGAGGGACATCTGGGTTCTTTCCAGCTTCTGGCTATTGTAAATAAAGCTGCTATAAACATAGTGGAGCATGTGTCCTTATTACAAGTTGGAACATCTTCAGGGTATATGTCCAAGAGAGGAATTGCTGGATCTACCTGTAGTACTATGTCCAATTTTCTGAGGAACCACCAGACTGATTTCCAGAGTGGTTGTACCAGCTTGCAATCCCACCAACAATGGAGGAGTGTCCCTCTTAGACAAATGGATGCATCTGGAGGTGGTCATCCTGAGTGAGCTAACCCAATCAGAAGTAAACATACATGCTATGCACTCACTGATAAGAGGTTATTAGCCCAGAAATTTAGTATATCCAAGATACAATTTGCAAAACACATGAAACTCAAGGAGAAGGAAGACCAAAGTGTGGATATTTCACTCCTTCTTAGAATGGGCAACAAGATACCCATAGAAGGAGTTACAGAGACAAAGTTCAGAGCTTAGATGAAAGGATGGACTATCCAGAGACTGCCCCACCCAGGGATACATCCCTTATATAACCACCAAACCCAGACACTATTGCATATGCCAGAAAGACTTTGCTGACAGGACCCTGACATAACCCTCTCTTGTGAGGCTATGCCAGTGCCTGGCAAATACAGAAGTGGATGCTCATAGTCATCTATTGGATGGAACACAGGGCCCCCAATGGAGGAGCTAGAGAAAGTACTCAAGGAGCTGAAGGGATCTGCAATCCTATAGGTGGAACAACAACACGAACTAACCAGTACCCCCAGAGCTCGTGTCTCTAGCTGCATATGTAGCAGAAGATGTCCTAGTTGGCCATCAATGGGAAGAGAGGCCCATTGGTCTTGCAAACTTTATATGCCCCCATACAGGGGAACACCAGGGCCAAGAAGTGGGAGTGGGTGGGTAGGGGAGCAGGGTGGGAGGAGGGTATAAGAGACTTTTGGGATAGCATTTGAAATGCAAATGAAGAAAATATCTAATAAAAATTTTAAAAAAATTTTGTTTATATACCACTCAAAAATTATTCACATAAACTTAAGAAAAAAATTGGTGTTGGAGGGTGGGGGAAGAAGAATTGATTTGACCAAAATACATTATATTTATGTATAAAATTCTCAAAAATTGAATAGTATCATTAGAAACAGAAACTTGCATTGTACAGGTCAAAATCTGGCTTTTCTCATTGCTTATATTCTAAGCTTGGCTATTTAATAATAAGCTTTTCAACAGTGGCATAAATGATGTAAATAATATCCAGTCTTCTTTTTTATTATTGCACTTAAGCCCTGATTCATGAGGTAGAACCTTATACTTCTATCATGACCAAGAGCCTGAAACTTCATAGGTATCAGGACTTATGGGAAAATCCAGTATTATTATTATGCTAAATAAAAAGAGTAACACAACAACTCTCAGAGATAGATTGTTATAACCATAGGTTAGTACACTGTTCACCCTTCATCAGAGGAACCTCTTGCAGTAATGGTAACCAATGTTATCTGAGAAATGTGTAGAAATTGGACACGTTAGAGCACTCCACTCCAAATCGAATTATATTTATCATACCCTTACTCTTGATTCTTGGCTCCATGAAAAAGATGAGTTAAAAGTAAGAGGCAGGAGCGGTGGACAAATTCAAGGAAATGGCTTTTGCAGACTCACAGAACTTATGCACATGTGGATCCACAGACACTGTGACAGCATGCCCAAATTTAATCCAGATGATATCCTAGAACTGAAGTGGCACAAAGTCACACACTTAATAGCAAAAAACTATATCTTCTTGGGGAGAAAAATCAGTTTTCTTCAATGGAATTAACAACCTCAATCCAGGGCAGGTCTCATATTTAGTAGTGTTTAACAACACAAATCAGACTTCATTTGTGTGTGTATGCCATGCATGCTTTTTTGTTTGGTTGTTTGGTTGGTTGGTTTGGCTTGCT
The DNA here is from genome assembly GCF_900095145.1 of Mus pahari. Taxonomy (NCBI): domain Eukaryota; kingdom Metazoa; phylum Chordata; class Mammalia; order Rodentia; family Muridae; genus Mus; species Mus pahari. The sequence goes on from NC_034602.1 coordinate 68,389,472, forward strand.
TTTATTTCCAAGAGAGAGAAAGAACATGGAACTGGGTGAGTAGGAAAGGAGGGTGGAATTCTGGGATGAATTGTGGAAGGTAAAATATGGAAAAAGTTTATTATAAGAAAAAATTAAAAATTCTTGCTTTGATATATCTAAAAAATCCAATATAGATGAAAATGGGACCTTCCTGGTGAGTTGATGGTTGGGATTAAATAAAATAGCACATTTGTGTCTAGAGAACACTACATGCGTACATGACAGGTATTGCCATAACTTTGTTTCTTAAATGCGTAATGATGATGATGTGATAGCTTAGGAACTTTCTTGGGACATATGAGAATTCAGATGTCCTCTTTGTGCACAAGACTTCTGTTGTGTGGATTTTTTTCTCCTCTGAATTGAAATATTGTCCTAGAGGGAGGACAGTGACTCCCTTGTACCTCTCAGGAAGCTAATGCAAGTCTCACAAAAGTCTGAAAGTTACAAGAATTCCAAAGCCCCTTTAAATGACTCTGTATGTATAAACCAATTGCTGGGAGAATGGAGACTCTGGGGTGGAACTGCCAGCCAGTTGTGCGGGTAGCTCTAGGAATGCAGCACTTATGAACTGTCATCTATTTAGGGTGGGATTGCTGTTGCTGTTGCTGTTGTTGTTGTTGTTTTCATGAATAAGCTGCCTTTGGTCACCAATAATCATGAAAGGATCCTCTCACACTTCCTTCTCAACATCTCATCAATAAAATAATTGGTTCTTCAAGATAGGAAAGTATAAACTATTTTCTTCAGCCTGCTGATAGTGTTGTATTTACAGTGAATAGAAGCTTACTTGTTGGTCTCTGGAAAATGTCACAAAAATAGCTGAAAACTTTGACAGGCATACTGTATCCCAGGCTAGAGAAAATGATCATGGTGTTAGTCTGATGTATAGTCTAAGAATGCACAGTGTTTAGAGTCCATTTCTTAGCCACTCAAGATTTCTATTTGAAATCTATCAATATTTCTGATTTTATTTTGTATTCTTTGTTCGAAACATGCATAAGGAAGGAAAAATATTCCTTCTATGTAATGCAACCCTAAGAGAAGCCATTGACCCTATCTATTAACACTTTAAATGTTTTTTTCTCTACAATCTGTTCTTTCACCTTGGCTTGAAGATATACACTGTATTATATATACATGTTTCTTCTTCATTCACCGGTCTCTACATGGATATCTGACTTGATATTTTTTAGTATGTAAAATTAATTAAACTTCAACTGGGTATTTAAAATAATTGAAATCTTTCTTTTACCTGTAGGCTTCTTGTACATTAATGGGTATCTCTTTCCTTTTTCTTTATTGGATATTTTATTTATTTACATTTCAAATGTTATCCCCTTTTCTGGTTTCCCCTCTGGAAATCCCCTACCCCATACTACCTCCCCTTGCTCTTACAAGGGTGCTCCTCCAGGTACCCACCCACTCCCACCTCCCAGCCCTGGCATTCCCCTACACTGGGGCATCGAGACTTCACAGGACCAAGGGCCTCTCCTCCCACTGATGTCCAACAAGGCCATCCTTTTCTACATATGTGGCTAGAGCCATGAGTCCCTGTATGTGTACTATTTGGTTGGTGGCTTAGTCCCTGGGAGTTCTGGGGGGGGGTGTCTGTTTGGTTGATATTGTTACTCTTCCTATGGGGTTGCAAACTCCTTCAGATCCTTCAGTCCCAATGGTTGGCTGTGAGCATCTACCTCTATATTTGTCCAGCTCTGAAAGAGCTTCTCAGAAAACAGCTACATCAGACTCCTCTCAGCAAGCACTTCTTGGCATCTGCTGTAGTGTCTGGGTTTGGTGTCTGTATGTGGGATGTCCCAGGTAGGGCAATCTCTGGATGGCCTTTCCTCAGTCACATATCCACAATTTGCCTCCATATTTCCTCCCTTGAATATTTTGTTCCTCCTTTATAATAGCCCAAAGCTGGAAAGAATCTAGATGTCCTTCAACAGAGGAATAGATACAGAAAATGTGATACATTTATACACTGGAGTATTACTCAGCTGTTAAAAACAATGACTTCATGAAATTTGTAGGCAAATGGTTAGAATTAGAAAATATCATCCTGAGTGAGGTAACCCAATTACAAATGAACTTATATGGTATGCACTCACTGATAAGTGGATATTCGTTCAAACCCCAGAATACCCAAAATACAATTCACAGAACACATGAAGCTCAAGAAGGAATACCAATTGAAATCTTAAACATTATATAAGATCATGTGTTTTGTACTATGAGGAGTAGGGATTATATAAGAAGCAAGGAGTCAGAAAGAGTAAATTGGGATTCTGGTTTTTTTTTTTTGTTTTTTTTTTTTCGAGACAGGGTTTCTCTGTGTAGCTCTGGCTGTCCTGGAACACACTTTGTAGACCAGGCTGGCCTCGAACTCAGAAATCTGCCTGCCTCTGCCTCCCAAGTGCTGGGTTTTATCTAATGGCACAACACTTTTAGAAAAGACCACAGAAGAAACAAGAATAACAACCTTCAAAATTTCATAAACTTTACTTCAAATACACTTATATGGATAATTTGCAGTGAAGTTGTCTTAAATCATTGTTTATGTGTTTGTTTAATTTTACTTAGGCATTAAAAACCTATTTTAACAATCTACTATTAAAAATATAGACCCAAACTAGAGATCAATGAAAATCATAAACCACTCCATGAATTACTTAGTGGTCTGGAGAAATTTTATAGCCAATAATAGATAAGCTATTCCTCTTAGAGTAATAAATCATCCTTTAATATTCTATTTCAATAAGAAAGATAATTGTGTTATTCACAAGAAACTGCAATTAGAATTTTCTAGATTATTATGCCTATTTGCACATATTCAAGAATTGCATTTACTTTGTATTATCTGAATAGAAATTAGATATATTGGAAAGATGTTTTGTTAGAAAAAGAATTCTAAGCAGCTGTCTAGTTTTGTAGCTGAGGTAGACAAAGTTTAACTCATTTATTCTCTAAAACAAACAATCTCATAAGTAGGTCATTTAGAAATTTTCTTTTACAATCACTCATCAAAGCACAGAAATGAAGGTTTTTCACTGGACATCTTTTTAATAGTTTCTACCATCAGCAAATGAACTGTCTTGTACTTCTCTCTGAATTTTGAAGAAGTGACTGTGGCTTTGAGAAACACATCTATGTAGCAGTTAAAACAACATTAGGACATTTTAATGAGTTTGCTAGAGGAATATTAACAGATTCCATTTTATTTTTTACTGCAGTTTTCAAGAGGGACAAAATGAAAACAATCTGTGTAAAATTCACACATGATTTAATAATGTATCATAAGTACTATTGGAAAATAGTGGGAATTTGTCTGATTTCTAAAGATGATTTAATAAGGTTTGGGGTTTTGGCTAAAGAAAGCTTTACACACACACACACACACACACACACACACACACATATATATATATATATATATATATATATATATATATATATATATATGTACACAGAGACACACTTATACATGCAGTTGTACACGCACTCACATACATACATACACACATTCACACACATTTATACATGTGCACACTCATGTATATAAATGCACACACATGCACACACACACACACTCCCATTGCTTCTGCAACTATTGTTGCAGTGACTCTATTCTTGGATCTGTCTCTTTTATTATTTTACCTGCGGTTGACCTGAACTGTATATGGGATACTGTCCTTTCTTGACCTCTAACTCTGATCCTGTGATTCTATTTCTGTGTTGCATGAATCCACTATAATTATGCTGCTCTGACAGAGACAAATGTATGGTTAGCTTAGCTTCCATTTCTAGTTAGTTTCCTGTCTTCCTAGTTTTTGAGCTAATATAGCACAAATAAAAGTGGTTTGATGAGGAAAATAATACAAAATAGCATATCTTTCAATTATTAATTCACTCATACATTTACCTTAAATGTTTCCTTTCTATTTACCAAGAATTACAACAAGGAAGGCTAGGTATCATTTAGTTTCAATTCATATGATTTCAGTTGAGTTCAATTAAGTTCAGAAGCTTGCAGTGAAGTAGGAGAGGAAAGAGACAGGAACATGTATAAACCTGATGCAGTGTTACTGTCCTGGATAAAAACATCAGTCACAAAAATAGGACTGGTCAGTTTTCTTGTAATCCGGCTGCTAGGAAGGTAATACACAGTCTCAGTACTGAAATTGGAAGAGGTTTGTGACAAGTGTGGGGTCGGTCATTCAGAAGGAGGGAGAAGTGAGATAAACAGACCTGTGCGTTTAGTACCACAATATGAATGAACAGAAAGCTTCCTACTTAGAAAAGGCTGAACCTGATTGGGTGAATGCAGCAGGATTTGCCTACTTATATCATCAGAATGTTCAAGAACGCAAGGAGGTTTCTGTTTATGTTCATTTTGCACTAACCTTCAGTTTTCTTTCTTTACTTGTATGCTTCAGGATATAGGAATTCCTGTGGTCAACCACACTTTGGTTTATAATCAAACAATTAAATTTTGGGAGGAGTATCGATGAACAGTTGTAATCCTAACGATCTCTGCCTTAATATTCAGAAAACCTTACTATTAGTTCTCCTTTCTTCCTTTATTATTTATTTGTATTTATACATTTCCATGACTCTTTTATAACCAGAACTTTTTCAGACACAATTGTGAACAAAATCTTGCTGTTATTATTCTAAAATAAATACTTTGGAAGTGCCTGATATCTCATTTGTAACAATATTCAAAACGTGTCTTCATACGTAGTATTTTGTGTGAAATGGAGAGATATTTAAAAATGATTTTGTTGTCTGTGTTAACAGCCTTAAGCAAATGTTTCAATATAGTAGTATTGGGGAATTTACCAGGGTTTTGATCCTGGGCAACAATCAGTCTTTTCTAAATTGCAATACTGACAGAAAGGTCATCATGGCAATATCTGATCTGAATTGTGGCTGCTAACAATGGGCGTGGCAGAAAAGGAAGCTTTAGAAAACAAAGCCTTTTTGGGTTGTTTGTTTGTTTGTTTTTTGAATTCTTTGTCTTTTTATTTATTTATCCTTGTCGTTTATATACATACTTTGAGGCCATATTTTCTCATTGGGATAATTTACACATATGAACCATAGTAAGAAACAGAATTATGACTTGGGAAGGATATTATGGAGTAATTTTTCATTCTACTTAGACACGATAAGAAAGAGGTGATGAAAAAAAGTTAAAGATTACCTATTAAAATTGAAATAATCATTTGTGGCTTACCTAAAAAAAATTAATTATAGAATATACCATAACTCCACAAAGGATTTTAACTTGTTTAACCATATAAATACAGAGTTGAAAATCTTGTATCTTGGCTGGGTCACTAGTGCAGGGAAAATCATAAAACAAATGTTTTGATTTGTTGTTTTTTGTTTTTACATTTCATTTTATTAGATATTTTCTTCATTTACATCTCAAATGCTATCCTGAAAGTCCTCTATACCCTCTGCTTTGAAAAAATATATAATTTTACAAAGATTATAAGATTATATTCTGATTATGCTCTACTCTCCTTCAAATCCTCTCAAATCCTCTCACTCACTCACAGAAATGTATCTCTCTCTCTCTCTCTCTCTCTCTCTCTCTCTCTCTCTCTCTCTCTCTCTCACACACACACACACACACACACACACACACACACACACATTCGAATGCAAATAGGTAAACCAAGAAAAAATAAATTATAAAACAAAAGAAACAGAAGAAAAAGTGGAAATTAAAAGCTCTAAAAACACATACATACATAGAAATACACATATTCACTCACACAGAAACCTCATAAAAACTAAACCGGAAACCATAATGTGTTTCCAGAACCAAGCAAAAAACGGTCCTGGCAAATGACTTTTGAGACAACAACCTTCCTAAAAAGCCATTAAGATAACTTCTGCATTGTCTTTCTACTGCTGGGCATAGGATATGACCTTAAGAGACTCTTTGAGAGCAAACCAATTTTGCTTTGGTAAGCATTTATCAATGGAGATAAGGTTAGGTAAGGTTATATATGAGGGTTCCTCTCTACTTCTGCTCCAGGCACTGTGACCACATCTGCCCCAGACCTGTGCAGGCCCTGTTTATTGTGCCTTGGTCTTTGTGAGTTCATGTGTGAATTAATCCTCCTGTATTTAGGTTTCGTTTCCTTCATCCCCTCTGACTTCTGTAATTTCTGCTCCTCTCATACAGGGTTTGCTGAGCACTGAAGAGAGGGATGAGGTAGAGGCATCCTAATTAGCACTGAGTGTTCTACAGTCTTTCATTCTCCGCATAGTATCTGTATGTGGGTCTCTGAATTTCTTCCCATGTATTATAGGAGGAAGCTCCTCTGGTGACAAGTGAGCAAGCCTCTGAACTCTGAATAGACAAGAATGTCACTAAGAGTCATTTTATTGCTGGCTTCCTTTAGTAGAGCATTAGAATTTGGGTTCCCCCCCCCCCACAGCTACCTGGCCTATCTACTCCTAAGTTCTTTGTCACCTGAGCAGGGACAGAATCTATCTTATGGAATGGGTCTTAAATATAATCAGATATTGCTTGGTTAGTCTCGCAAGTTTTGCTCCACTATTGTACTCAGCTATCTTCAAGTAAACCAACACTGCAGTTTATAGTGGGATTAGAGTTTTCCTTTCTCCTTTGGTAGCATGCAAAATACTTTTGAAAAACATGAACACTAGTCAGTAGAGGTGTAGGTTCTAGGTAGGCAACTGTATGAATTCTCAATTTTCAATAAATTTTGTAGGTGTTGTCTTCAGCAATAGGGACAACCAGATAAGATCACCCCCACCAAGTCCTTCCCAGCCATGTCCCCTTAAAGAATACCCAACAATGGTAAACTGTACTCTGGCCCTGTACCTAATTTGTTAGCCCACAAATCTGACTTCTTTCCTGAAAGTTAGAACCCCAGGCAACACTGGCACTATGAACTCCAGAGTCACCCCAAACCATAGAGAGCACACACTCCACAAGATCCCTAGGGGAGACAGCTTATTTGACCTGAAAACCCACTAGTCACAAGAATTCCAGACCACTCAGGCCAGAAGAGAAAGGAAACAGAAACCAAGGGCAGGGGTGGGGTGCGGTGGGAGGCATCCAAACCCTTCCCATCCAACAAAAATTAAACTGAGAAATCAGTATCTAAACCTATAATAACCTCAAAACATAGATGGCTAAAGGTGAGCGTAAGACCCCAATCAATAAGATCCAGGACAATATGAAAACAGCTATCTTACTACAGCAAACCCTGGATAGCCTAATAGAGCTGAATCACAAGAAAATGACCTTAAATCAAAATTTATGAATATGATAGAGGCTTTTAAATAGGAAATTAATAAATCCCTTAAAGAAGTGTGGGAAAATACAAACAGGTGAAAGAGATGAATAGATGTTTCAAATGGAAATAGATAAACACCTTCAGCAAAGTGGCTGGATACACATTAACTTGAAAAATAATCAGTAGCTCTACTTCATACAAAGAATAAATGGACTGAGAATGAAATTATGGATATAGTACCCTTCACAATAGCCATAAATAATATAAAATATCTTGATGATATTCTATCTAAGCAAGTGAAGAACTTCAAGTTTTTAAAAAAGAAATTAAGGAAGATACACAATATGGAAAGATTTCCTATGTTCATGAATCTGTATGATTTTAGAGCCTGACAAATACAGAGGCAGATGCTCGCAGGCAACTATTGGACTGAGCATGGGGACCCTAATGGAGGAGTTAGAGAAAGGACTGAAGGAGCTGAAGATGTTTGCAACCCCATAGAAAGAGCAACAATCGCAACCAACCAGACCCTACAGATGTCTCAGGGACTAAACTACCAACCAAGGAGTACACATGGAGGAACCCATGGCTCCAGCTGTGTATGTAGCAAAGGATGCCCTTGTTGGGCATCAATGGGAGAAGTAGCCCTTGGTCCTGTGAAGGCAGGATGTCCTCATGTAGGGGAATTCGAGGGCAGGGAGGTGGGAGTGGGTAGGTGGGGAAACACCCACATAGAAGCAGGGGGAGAGGGAAAAATAGGGTATTTTTGGGTGGGAACCAGGCAAGGGGATACCATTTGAATTGTAAGTAAAGAAAATATCCAAAAAAATAGTAAAAATGATCATCTTGGCAAAAACAATCTACAAATTCAACATAATTCCCACCAAAATTCCAGCACAATTCTTCACAGACCTTGAAACAACAATTCTCACCTTTAAATAGAAAAATAAAATCCAAAGATAGCTAAAACAATCATGTACAATTAAAATACTTCTGGAGGTATCTCCATCCCTGATTTCAAGCTATAGTAAAAGCAATAGTAATAAAAACCTTATGATATTGGCATAAAAACAAACAAGTTGAACAATGGCCGTGAATTGCAAACCAAGAAGTAAACCATAACCTATGTGCACTTCATTTTTAACAAAGAAGCCAAAACCATACAATGGAAAAAATAGTATGTTCAATGAATTTTGCTGGTCTAACTGGAGGGCTGTATGTAGAAGAATGCAAGTAGATCCATATACTTTACCCTGCACAAATTTAAGTCCATATGGATAAAAGACCTTAGTATAAAATCAGGTACAGTAAACCTAATAGAAGAGTGTAGGAGGCCATGGCCCCTCCCCTGGGCTACCTGAAGCCACACCTTAAAAGATGGCACCTGTTGGCTATGGAGCTTGTGGTAAACAGGTCCATATTTGGTGGTGACATGCTCCTGCTCTTCTGGTTGGCTGAGGCTGTGCGCCTGGTGAAGTGATGTGGTCTGCCATGATTGGAGTGTATAAGAGTATAAAAGGGCTTGTATCCCAGGGCTCAGGGGAGATGAAGAGGGAAATGAAGATTGTTCAAGGTTCCTGAATAAACTGCTGAGAGAAGAACTGGTGGTTGTGCCTTTCTTGCTGGTCAAGAGAGGACGTGACAGAAGAGAAAGTGGGGAATAACCTTGAAAACATTGACATAGGAGACAATTTCCTGAACAGAACTCCAATAGCTCAGACATGAAGTTAACAATTAATAAATGGGACCTTATGAAACTGAAAAGCTTCTGTTAGTCAAAGGACACCAATAAAAGGACAAAATGACAGCCTACCGAATGGAAAATGTTTTTCAGCAACTTCATAGCTGAAATAGGGATAGCATCCAAAATGTATAAAATACTCAAGAAACTACACTTCAACAATTCAAATAACCCAATGTTAAGAAGGAGGTAAAAAGCAAGATGTTAAAAAGGAGGTAAAGTGAGAATTCTCAATAGAAGAACCTCTAATGGCCAAAAATGTTTTAAAGAAATGCTTGCCATCTTTAGTCATCAGGGAAGTACAAATCAAACCATCTCTAAGATTCCATCTTATATCCATCCGAAAGGTTAAGATCAAAATCTCAAGTGCCACCTCATGCTGGAAAGAATGGAGAGCAATGGAAAAACTCCTCCATTGCTAGTGGAAGTGCAAACTACTACAACCATTGTAGAAATCAATTTGGCAATTTTTCAGGAAGCTGGGCATAGTTTTTTCTAAGATCCAGCTGTACCTTTCCTGCGTATATACCCAAAAGATGCTCCATGGTGCCACAAGGACAGCTGCTCAACTCTGTTCATAGCAGCTTGATTCATAATAGCCAGAAAGTAGAAACAACCTAGATGTTCCTCAACCTTAGAATGGGTAAAGAAAATGTGATACGTTTATACAATGAAGTACTGCTCAGACATTAAAAACAATGACATAATGAAATTTTCAGGCAAATGGATGGAACTAAAAACAAGATCATCCTAAGTGAGATAATCCAGACCCAGAAAGACAAATATAGTAAGTACTCACTTATATGTGCCTATTATTATAAATCACAGGATAACCATGCACCATACTACAGACCCAAAGAAACTAAATAATAAGCAAGAAGGGACAAAGGAGGACACTTAAATCTCACTGAGGAGGGGAAATAGATTAGACAATGGAGCTGGATGGAGGGAAGGGGTGAGGTGGGCAATGGGAACAGGAGGGCTGAGGTGAGAGGAGTGGAGGGAGAGAATATTGGGGAAAAAATACTGGATCAGAGGCTCTCTGTGACAAGCTAGAAACCTAAGACAATAAATGCTCCCAGGAATCTATGTAGGTGACCCCAGCTAAGACACCTAGCAATAGAAGTTATAAAGCCTGAACTGGCAATTTGTTGTAACCAAGTAAGACCCCCAATGGAGGAATTAGGACACCAATGAGACACAAAATCTGAGATGTGCAATTTGTCCTGCCTATAAGATATGCGATAATAAAAGATAGATCAGGGTTTGAGGGAAGGGTCAAACAATGATTGGTCCAGCTTGAAACATAGGCCATAATAGGGAGCCCATTCTTTTTTTTTTTTTTTTTTTTTTTTTTT
>NC_034602.1:68399891-68420288 GCF_900095145.1 Mus pahari
CATTTGACAAAATCCAACACCCCTTCATGATAAAAGTCTTAGAAAGATTGGGAATTCAAGGCCCATACCTAAACAGGGAGCCCATTCTTAACACTATTAATGATACTCTGCTCTACTTGCACACAGGAACCTAGGGTAACTGTCATTTAAGAGACTTCACCTAGCAACTGATGGAAACAGATGGAGAGACCCAGAGCCAAGCATTAAGTGGAATTTGGAGAATCCTGTGGAATAGGGGGGGGGGGAAGGATACAGGGGTGTCAAGGACATCACAGGAAAACCTGCATAATCCACTAACCTGGGACAATAAAGGCTCATGGAGACTGAACTGCCAACTACAGAGCACACCTGGGACAGACCTAGGCTCTCTGCATACGTTGTGCAGCTGGGCCTTCATGTGGGAAAGCCTTTTTGGGTCCCTTTTCCCTAACTGGGCTGCCTTGTCTACCCTCAAAGAATGGAACATACTTTGGATATATGCCCAAGAGTGGTACAGATGAATCTCGAGAGAGATTGAATTCTAGGTTCTTAAAAACTGCCATACTAATTTCCAAATTAGCCGTACAAATTTGCATTCCTATCAGCAAAGGTGGAAGGATATTTTTACTCCACATACTTAATAGTAAGAACTGTTACTTTATCACTGATATTGGCCATTCTGACTGGTGTAAGATGAAAAATCAAGTAGTTTTGATTGTCAATTCCCTGATGCCTAAAGATGTTGAAAAATTTTTAAAGCGATTCTCAGTCACTTGCATTTCTTCTTTTGAGAATTTAGTTTTGATCTATATACTCAGTTTTAATTGGGTTATTTTACTGATGTCCAGATTGCTTGGTTCTTTATATATTTTATATGTTATCCCTTTATTGCACATGGCATTGGTAAAATTGTTCTCTCATTCAGTAGCCTGTCACATTTTCTGAATCATGGTGTCTGTTGGTATGCATAATGTCCCACTTATTAGTGGTTTATCTTAGTGCCTGTGTTATTGGCGTCTTGGAAGTCTTGTTTCAATGACTTCAGTACTGTTGCTCACTCTCTTTTCTATCCAATTCAGTGTATCTGGCAATACATTTAGTTCATTAATCCATTTGGAATTGCATTTTGTCAGTACTGCCCTGTTTGTATTCTTCTACGTTTAGCCATCTAATTTGACAAGAATCATTTGTTGAAGATGTCTTTTCTAGATTCCTTCTCGAAAACTTCATATCCATTGGTGTGTAGACTTATACCTGGGTTTTCAATTCAGTTGCATTCACCAATATTTCTGTTTTTATGCCAACAATACCATGTTGCTTTTATTACTATATTTCAGTAATACAATTTGAGGTCTGGGATCATGATACCCCAGCAGTTCTTTTATTATTCAGGATTGCTTTAGCTAGCCTGAAGTTTTTCTTGTTTCCATGTGAAGCTGCAAATTGTTCTTTCAAGTTCTGTGAAGAGTTGTGTTGAATTTCGATGGAGATTACATCAAATCTGTAAATTGTTTTTGATATGATGACCAATTTTACTATATTAATCCTACCAATCTATTGAGAATAGATCTTTCCATCTCCTGATATGTTCAATTATTTTCTTCCATGTATTAAAGTTTTTATCATACAATTCTTTCACTTGCTTCTTTAGTTACCCCAACATATTTTATTCTTTTTGAAACATTTTGTTGAAAGTTACGATTTTTCCGATTTCTTTCCCAGTTCATTTTTCATTTGTATATAGGAAGTGTATTTACTGATGTGTATTAATTTTGTTGAAAAGCTGACACTTTGTTGAAAAGTTTATCAGATATGGGATATTTTTGTACAATATTTAGAGTTACTTATAAATGCAATCCTATTATCTATAATACAAGATACCTTGATTTCTCCCCATATTACTTATATCCCATTGTTCATTTTTTGTTGTCTTATTACTCTAGCTAAGACTTCCAGCACTATATTTAATAGATATATAGAAAGTGTACAACCTTGTCTTGTTCCTGATTTTAGTTGAAATGCATTGAGCCTGTCTCTAGATGGATACTGCCTCTACTAATTTGAGGTATGTACGTCAATCCATTGTTTCTCCAAGTCTTTTATCGTATGCGATTGGATTTTTGTCAAAGGCCTATTGTGCATCAAATGAGATTATCATGTGGTTTTTGTCTTTCCATTATTTTATACTATGTATTACATTTATTAATTTAAGTATGTTGAACCATTGCTGCATCTCTTGGATGAAACCCACTTGATCTTGGAGGATGATCTTTGATTTTTATTATGTGTTCTTGGACCCAGTTTGCAAGTATTTTTATTGTGAATGTTTGGATCTATGTTCATACGAGAAATTCATCTGTAAGTCTTTCTTTTCATGGTTTAGTTATCAGGGAAGTAGTAGCACCATAAAAAGACCTGGTTAATGTTCCTTTTGTCTCTATTTTGTCTAATTATTTCAGGAGTATTAGAATTACTTCTTTTGAAAAGCTGATATAATTCTGTGCTAAAAAGGCATCTGGCCTCAGGCTTGATTTGGTTGGATGCCTTTTAATTACTGCTTCTATTTCACTAGGGATTATAGGTCGGTTTAAACTGCTTACATGATCTTGAATCAACTTTGGTAGCTGTTATATATCAAGAAAATTGTACATTTTAAAAAATTATTTAATGGAGTATAAGCTTTTGTTTGTATTTGTTTCTTTATTATATCAGTTAGCTCTGGCATTTTTCTTTTTGGTGTTTGCTCTGAGGTGATGTCTATCCTTGATCTTAAGATCTTAAGTTTTATTTATTTATCTTTGGATATGGGCAAAGGGATGAATACTGTTTTTTTTTTTTTAATTCAATCTTTTTGTCTGTATCTTTTGGGCATGGGGTAGGGAAAGAGACCACTGATGTTGAGAGTTACCAATGGTCAGTGTTTTTGCTTCCATTCTGTTGTTGTTGTGGTAGTGGTGGTGGTGCTGATGGTGATGGTGGTGGTGGTGGTAGTGGTGGTACTGATGGTGATGGTGGTGCTGATGGTGGTAGTGATGATGATGGTGGTGGTGATGATGATGGTGGTGATTGACGGTGTGGGGTCATTCCCCACACCTGACTCACTTTAATTTGTGCATCAGAGATTCTTTATTTCTTGTATTTTCCTGGGTGTGCTCAACCTCTTCAGGTTGAGGTTTTCCTTCTAGTGCCTTCTGTAGAGCTGTTTTGTAGATATCTCATATATTTGGTTTTTAGTCTTGGAAAGTCTTTCTTTCTACCTCTATTATACTTGAAAGTTCTGCTAGATTTAGTAGTCTGGGATCCCATCTAAATTTCTGAAAGTTTGTAGAACATTGTTCCAGGGTTTTAGAGTCTCCATCGAGAACTTCAGTGTAATTCTCTGTCTCTGTCTCTGTCTCTGTCACTCTCTCTGTCTCTCTCTCTGTCTCTCTTTCTCCCTCTCTCCCTCTCCCTGTCTCTCTGTCTCCCTGTCTCTCTGTCTATCTCTGTCTCTTCCTTTCTCTCTCTCTCTCTCTCTCTCTCTCTCTCTCTCTCTCTCTCTCTCTCTCACACACACACACACACACACACACACACACAGAAAGAGAGAGAGAGAGAGAGAGAGAGAGAGAGAGAGAGAGAGAGAGAGAGAGAGAGAATTATTTTATTTATTTACATCCCAAATGTTACCCCACTTCCCAATACCTCCTCTCAGAGTTCTTCATCCCCTTCCCCCCTTTCAACTCTGAGAGGGTGCTCCTCTGCTACATATATGCCTGAGGACTTGGATCAGTCCATGTGTACTCTTTGATTGATGACTTAGTCTCTGAGAGCTCCCAGTCATCCAGTTTAGTTGATCCAGTCCTCCTATGGGGTTGCCATCACCTTCAGCTTCTTCAATCCTTCACCTAACTCTTCCATAGAGGTCATGAGTCTCTGTGTCAAGGAACTGGGAGTTGACATGAAATGGGCTAAAAGAGTGAGGATCTGCAGAAATTAAAAAAGCTGGATGTATCAGGAGGCTGGGTGGGAGTTACAGGGAATGGGGAAAAAGAAGAGAGACAGATCTGTGCAGTGGTCTGTTACCAGACTGGGGATGAGATTGGGGAACTGGAATATGTGGATGGGAGGGAAAGTGATGAATTGTCTATCTTATTCCCGAGCCTGTGTTGCCACTGGCTTCCCAGGAAAAGAGTGTCTAGTGTGTAGCCAGATACTACCACAGTTCACTCTCATATTCAAAATGTACCCAAGGTTAAGGAAATTCTTAAAGAACTGTGATTTTTCTGAGAATAACTATTTTGTTTGGAGTTTGATTTCGGTTGTCTTATGTCTGCTGAGATGGTTTTGTGTATCTTTTCTTCTCCCCTCCTCCACTTTTTCAGTACTTAAAATTGACTTGTGGTTGTAGACAGGCATTTTCATACCCAAAGATGCACTATCTCTTGGTTTTCTTCTTTTGTTTATTGATGAAGAACTATAGATGTATTAACTTGGCTTTCTTTAGTGAAGTGGCCTTCTAGTTCCACATACTTGTGTTTAGAATTCATGATCAAATTAGTTTGTTTCTTTTAATCGTGGTCTAATATGTTGTTAAGGACTCATCTGTTTATATTTGCAAAATTTCTCCCTTTAGTTTCCTTTTATTTTAAATGTATTCTCTAAAGTTTTGGTAGACTGATCATTTGCCCACATTTATTATGATAATTTTGTTTAAAACATGTTAAATGTTTCCCTGACATTTTTACTTCCTAGAACATCTTATGTAGACTAGCTACATTATTCTTACATAAATAATTGATATAATTTGTCAATGAAGGTATCTCTGTCTATTTTGTTACGAGAGCATTAACTATAAAATTAATTAATTTAATAGTCACAGGCCAATTCATATACAAACATTCTTGAGTGAGCAATGGTAAGTTGTGATTTTTATGAAACGTTTATTTCATCTACACTGAAATTATGGTCATAGAACAACTTACATACCTTGATAAGACCTTTAATATATAAAGCATCTAAAATGATACTATTTCATTCAGTACTAATATTGATAATTTCAGACATTTCTCTTTATATTCCTTGCACACTTAGTTAGGTTTTCTGTTGACCAAAACCACTTGGGTAAGAAAGATATACTTCTACCTACTGTTCCACTTCACAGTTTGTCATTAAGGAAGACAAGGAAGAAACTCAAAGTAGGAACCTGAAGTCAGTAGCTGAAGGAGGTAGGCATGAGTGGGTGCTACCTACTGGCTTGCTTCTTATGGTTTCACCATTTTTCTTCCTCATCAATACTAGGACCACATACCGAGAGATGGCATTGTCTTCAGAGGTTTTTGGCTCTAGCAAAAATTCTTACTGAAGAATTTTTGGATGTGAATGGGTTTGTTTTTATTAAATTAACTAATTTTATAGTTAGAGCTCTTGTAACAAGCATTGATTGATAGATGTCAAGCATTCAAAACAAGTTCTCCAGGTGTGCCTATACCAGGCCATGCTCACTGAAGAATTTATTCAACCGAGAAACCATATTTTCAGATGTCTTGAAATTGTACAAAATTGGCAAAACAAGTGAAGAAAACAAACCAGCCCAACTAGGGCATCAATGCATTAGTTACCTTTCTTGCTGTTGTGATAAGAAGGATCTTGCAGTAGGAAAAATTGATTGAACTCATGGCTTAAATGACAGAGCCCATCATAACAGAGAAGGCAAGTGTCAGCATCAGGATTATATAAATGTGGATCAAGAAGCAGAGGGAAAAACACCCTAACTCAGTGTTTGTTTTCTTTTTCCCCTTATTAGTTAGTCTGGGATCGCTGCACATACAGGTCTTTTCCCTCTTTAGTTAAACCTCTCTGGACATACTCTTACAGACATACCAAAAACATACCTCACTAATCTCATCCATCTTTCTTATCAGATCAAATTGGCAACCCAAACTAACCATTGGGATCTATATGGTTAGACATTTATGAATTTTATCCAGTCACATGTAGAATAGCTTTGGTTTTATCAATTTATCTGCTGATTTTTCCTTCTCTCTCCTCTTTCATATGTATTATTTTCCTCTTCAGTTTGCTAGATTGAAATAGCTTAAATTTTTTTTTTAATTTTGCAACCATTCCTCCATAATACTGCTGTTCCACATTCTAAAACTGCTAATTAAGTTATATTTTTAAAGTGTTGGTATGCTTTACATTCTATTTTCTCAGTGAGAAAGAAGTTTTAAAGTATATAATTTTAATCAATTTATTGTAATTTAATTCTGCCCTTTAAAATAATGAGACATTGCATTTGTGGCATAACTCATGGCTCAAAGACATTGTAGCAAGTGAAATATGGTGAAACACAAATGTAGCATGCTATCATTCATATGTGAAGGGCAAACAAAAAATGACAATTTGGGAAACAAAGAAATGAACAAACTAAACTCATAAACAACTAAACTTGACAAACAAATAAACTAAACTCATGAAAAAGTTACCCCATAAAAATAGAAAACAGGATTGTTGCCAGTGTCAGGATGGTGGTAACTAGGTACATGTTGGTAAAGAACAAACACGTGCAGTACTGTAGTGAAAAGGGGTCTAAAAGTTCAATGTACAGTGTATAGGCTATCATGAATAGTAATTTATTGTTCATGAGAAATTTGATGAGAGATTATAATTTGTTGTACATGCATGTATGGTAGCTGTAGACAATTCCAAATGGCATGACTGTAATAATTATTTCTTTTTATCAAAACAACTATGTTGTTCTGAGAAACATTTATAAGTGTAATTCCTGAACATTTATAAACATTTACAAGTGTAATTATTTAGTACAATGAGCCCTTTGCCATACACGCTATGTATAATGCCTTTCTTTTATTTTGGAGAGTATAATGTAATTGTCCCATTTTCCCCTTCTCTTTCCTTCCTTCAAGCCTTCCTCTGTATCCCTTATTTTTCTCAAATTTATGCCCCCTCTTAAGTAATTGTTATTATATACAGCATATATGTATGTAATATTCCTAAATATAATTTGCTCAGTCTGTATAATGCTACCTGTTTGTATATTTTCTGGGATGAATGGCATTGGATAATCAGTTGGTGTGTTATTCCTTGAGGAAGTTATTTCTCCCCCACAGAATCTCACCCATAGTTCTTCGGGTAACGTTGCAGCCTTCCCACACACATCTCAACAAGTCTGTTGGTGTTGTCCTTGTTCAGCTCATGTTAGGCTGTTAACTTTAACATCTTTATAGATAGCACAGCTCCTTAGAGGCTACCTAGATGTGATAGCAGCTACATTTTCTGAATATCTTTGTTACTTGAGTTACTTGAACCATTTAACTGCAGTATGGATGTCATATAACAACTGGATGAATTCATATAAAGGGTTGATCCTACCAACCATGAAAGGCCCAGAATGATTAGCTTTGTTCTGATCAGTCTTCTCAATTTGTCCCCAGGGCTGATATATCTAAATGGAAATGTCATGTATGAAATACAACTACTTCTACATCGATATCAAGAATAGTTCTGAGCTATCACATTTTCTACATTATACTAGGTGAAAAACAGTTTTCAATATATAAAACTTTATACAAATATTTCCTAAAATATATTTTGATTTTGACACTTTTATATATAATAACCATATCAAATCCTACTACTTGTAGTCCCTTTTTAAATCTCTTAACATTAGTTTTTATCATCCAGGGAAAATTATAGTATATCAGTATGCCTCGCTGATAGTGAATAGAAAATGTCTTTTAACTTTCACATATTTGTAACTTTCAACCTGATTATATAAAATTGAATTGCTTACCACTTGCCAGGTTTCCACAAATGTTGATATCAATTGCTATTTTGTACAAGCGTACACTAGTGTGTCATTTTAAAATCATATGCTCTGATATCATAATTATAAGCCACTGAATACATTTCTTTATTGGAAATGTAAAAGTTCAACACTGAGTAATAAATGTGAGCTTGAAAGTAAGCCATTCATCTAAGAATCATTACTTCCTAACTTCCAAAGAAAAAAGCTATTATAAACTGCTTAAATATTTATTTGATATTATTATCTGAGATATGTAGCTGCATGGTGTTAACTATGTGTTTGTAAAGTCTTACAGAACAGTATGCTAGAGAAAACTTTTAACAGACCTAGAAACTCAAATCAGCCTTGTTGTAGAAATTTTAAGGAATATTTGCCTGATATTTTAGAGGTCTCATTGAGATCCAAAAATCTTACAAAATCTAATTAAGATGCTTAAAAATCATTAAAGATTAGCAGAATATAATTTCATGTTTTGTTACAAATCCTTCCAAGATACTCCCTGGTAGGTTGAGTGTTTCTGCCAGCAAAAACACCCACTCCGGTCTAGGTTCATCCTGAAGGGCAGTGCTGTCCTGAGGGGGGAATAGACTGCAAAAAGAATATGTGGCCAGGACAAAATATTCTGATCGAGGCCCAAGGTTTATTGATGGAACTCAGTTTAAATAGCGTGGAAAAAACCCACAGTCCCAATCCCCAGTCTTTGAAGGCACAGGCGAATGTCCGTGGGCGGGTTCAAAGATCAAGGCACAGGTGAATGTCCTTGGGTGGGTCTAAAGATCAGGGCACAGGTGGATGTCCTTGGCGGGTTCAAAGGATGTTGTCTTCTGGGACATCAAAAGGTCTTCTCCATAGGTGGTGGAGACACAGTGATGGTAGAGAAGTTCTGAAGGTTACTGCTGGGGATTTTAGAGCCTGTAGGGGCCTGGGCTTTGAAGGACAGTGATTAGTGTAAACAGTAAGGTAGGCTTGGTGGATGTGAAGAATGTAACCGCAGGTGGTCCAGTGGCAACAGAGAGCTGGGAGGCCCCAACAGTAGATGGTAAGTAGTTCAAACATAGATGATCATTATAGTAACTAATTATTGTGTAATTTAACTTGGCATTATTTCCAATGTTAGAAACTTTTATTTAATGTTTTAGATAGTTTGAGTTGGTTTTACATACAAAGAAATCAAATTGAAATTCCTTGGGCCAACCTAGATTTTGCTGTGTCTTTTTATGGAATGAATTAGCCTAAACTTACAGATTCTAAAATGGGCAACACTTCTCATATGATTAGGCTGTGGCTTAGAATCTGGATTCCACCTATCTGATGTCTATTGATTTGAGTCTGAGTCTTTCAGAAGTCAGTGATCCAAGTATTGGTAAAAGTAACAAGGTGTGAAAGGAGAATGTGATTTAAACCTGACCTCTGTGGTAATTGGCAGGATTTAGTTTCCCCATGGGGTTGTCGGACCAGAGATGCTGGTGGTTAATGGTGTGATGAGAACTTGGATTCTCACTGCTACTGGGGTACGAACCCAGGACTATGTATTCTAGCTAAGTGTTCTACCTTTGAATGACATGTTGACCGAACATTCTACTTTTATTTTGGAGCTGACATCCTACTAGGTTGTCTAGAAAGACTTTGAACTTGCTTTGGCACCTATATTGGCCTTGAACATTTTTGTGTCTGTCTCCTCATCCTACCACTGGAACTACAGGCCTTCACCACTAGACCCAATGTATTACCTCTCGATGTGCTTATTGTGTTTCTTCTTGTTTAATTACTGATTAATTAATTAATTAATTAATTCTTGTTTAATTACTGTTTATTTGCTGACTGTCTTATTTATTTATTTATTTATTTATTTGTTTGTTTGTTTGCTGTGATCAAATACCTGAAAGAAGAGAAGGGTTCTTAAATACACTTTAAGGAGAGAAGGTTTAAATTGGCTTATGGTTTAGGCAATAGTGATCTTCACTGTAACAAAGCCTGCCAGAAGTAGTGGGCTGCAGAGGTGTCACATGTAGGATGATCAGGAAGTAGAGGGGGGGAACGTTCATGCTCAGCTGCCTATTCTCTTTCCCCTCCTTCATTTCTTCTGGAACTCCTGAACCTGGGACAGTTCTGAAACATTTAAGATAAGTATTCCATTTGCAGGAAGTGCCCTCAAATACATGTGTAGAGTTGTGTCTTGGTGTTTTCAAATCAAGAAGAATTAAAAAGGAAGGTGAACCATCATGTGGATGGAAATGTGTATTTTCTTCTCTAAAGCAAATACATTTGAAAGTTTTTGTTATTTTTAAACTGCTTTAGATATATGATCTGATGACTTTTTGTGTGATTTTATTTTTTAGAAAAATATTTACTTGTTGAGCCTTTTGTTTTTTGTTTTTTCTTTTTTTCTTTTCTTTTTATTTTTAGCTAATATCCACTTATTAGTGAGTACATACCATGTATGTCCTTTTGGGTTTGAGTTACCTCACTCAGGATGATATTTTCTAGTTCCATCTATTTGCCTATAAAAGTCAAGATGTCCTCATTCTTAACACCTGAGTAGTATTCCATTGTGTAAATGAACTGTTTTCTGTATCCACTATTCTGTCGTGGGACATCTAGGTTGTTTCCAGCTTCTGACTATCACAAATAAGGCCACTATGAACATAGTAGAACATGTGCCCCTGTGGCATGGTGGGGCATCTTTTGGGCATCTTCCCAAGGGTGGTATAGCTGTGTCTTCAGGTAGATCAATTTCCAACTGTCTGAGAAACTTCCAGATTGATTTCCAGAGTAGTTGTACCAGTTTGCAATCTCACCAGCAATGGAGAACTGTTCCTCTTTCTCCACATCCTTTCCAATATGTGTTGTCACCTGAGGTTTTGATCTTAGCCATCCTAATTAGTGTAAGGTTGAATCTCAGGGTTGTTTTGACTTGCATTTCTCTGATCACTAAGGACTTTAAACATTTCTTTAGGTGTTTCTCAGCCATTCGAGATTCCTCAGTGTGAATTCTTGATTTAGTTCTATACCCATTTTTTTGATTGGGTTGTTTGGTTTTTTGATGATTAACTTCTTGAGTTCTTTATATATTTTGGATATTAGCCGTCTATCGCATGTGGGGTTAGTGAAGATTTTTTTCCCCAATCAGTAGGTTGCTGATTTGTCTTATTGACTATGTTATTTGCCTTACAGAAGCTTTCCAGTTTTATGAGGTCCCATTTATCAATTCTTGATCTTAGAGCATACACCATTGGAGTTCTGTTTAGGAAATTTCCCTCTGTGCCAATGAATTCAAGGCTCTTTCCCACTTTTTCTTCTATTAGATTCAGTGTGTCTGGTTTTATGTTGAGGCCTTTGATCCACTTGGACATGAGATTTTTACAAGGTGACAAATATGGGTCTATTTTCATTCTTCTACATACGGACAGCCAGTTAGACCAGTACCATTTATTGATTTTCCATTGTATATTTTTGGCATCTTTGTCAAAGATCAAGTGACTGTAAGTGTGTGGTTTTATTTCTGGGTCTTCAATTCTATTCCATTGATCAACATGTCTGTCTCTGTACCAGTACTATGCAGCTTTATCAGTAGTGCTCTGTGGTAAAGCTTGAGGTCAGGGATGGTGATTTCCCCAGCTGTTCTTTTATTATTAAAAATTGTTTTCGCTATCCTCGGATTTTTGCCTTTCCAGATGAATTTAAGAATTGCTCTTTCCATGCATTTGAAGAATTGTGTTGGGATTTTGATGGGGATTGCATTGAATCTTTAGATTGTCTTTGGTAGAATGGCCATTTTTCCTATGTTAATTCTGCCAATCCATGAGCATAGGAGACCTCTTCGTTTTCTGAGATCTTCAATTTCTTTCTTAAGAAACTTTATTAAGTTATTGTCATACAAGTGTTTTGCTTGTTTGGTTAGAATTACTGCAAGGTATTTTATATTATTTGTGGCTATTGTGAAGAGAATTGTTTCTCTAATTTCTTTCTCAGCCTGTTTATCCTTTGTATAAAGAAAGGCTACTGATTGATTTATTTGAGTTAATTTTACATCCAGCCACTTTGCTGAAGTTTTTTATCAGCTCCCCAGAATGCACCAAAGACCTAGGAGATGAGCGACTCCCAGGACTCATATGGAGGGACGTTTGATGAAATGCCCAATAGTAGAGAGAGGGAACTTATAGAGCCCACCTCCAGAAGGAAGACAGGACATCAAGTGAGGTATGGGGTTCCCATCCCACAGTCACATCTCTGACCCATAATTGTTCCTGTCTGAAAGAATCACAGGGATGGAAATGGAGAGGAGCCTGAGGAAAAGAAGGTCCAGCGACAGGCCCAAAGTGGAATCCAGCTCAAGGGGAGGTACCAAGGCCTGACACTATCACTGAGGCTATGGAGAACTCACAAAAAGTGTCCTATCATGACTGCTGAAAGACCCAACAAGCAGCTGGAAAAGTCAAATGCAGATGTTTGCGCCCAACCAAAGGACAGAAGCAGCTGAGCCCTGTTGTTGAATGAGGGAAAGCTGAAAGAAGCTGAGGAGAAGGGTGATCCTGTAGGAGGACCAGCAATCTCAATTAATCTGGACCCCCGACATCTTTCAAACACTTGACCACCAAACAGACAGCATACACCAGCTGATGTGAGGCCTTCAACATACATACAGTAGAGGATTTCTGGGTCTATGTTCATTTAGAGATGATGCACCTAACTCTCAAGATACTGGAGGACCCAGGGAGTTTAGATGTTAGGTGGGGTAGGGGGTGGGGACATCCATGTGGAGACAGGGTGGGGTAGGGAGGAAGTATGGGATGTGGAGCAGTCAGAGGGTAGATGGGGAGGGGTTGGGAATGGAATATGGAGTGTAAAAACATGAATTACAAATAAAATTAAATTTAAAAAAAGAAAAATATTTACTTATTTTATGGTATGTTTATGGGTCTGTGTATCACATGCACATACAGTGACTGCAGAGGGCAGAAGAAGTTACTGGATCACTAGAATGTGAGTAAAAGTCTGTTGTTAATGGTTTCTTGAGTTCTTGAGTTCAAACAAGGGTCCTTTGTAAGAGCAGCCAGGCTTCTACACTGCTGAGCCATTTTATCAATATAGAAAATTTACCAAATCTCACCCAAATTAGTCAGAGGTGATTATCAAAGAAAATGAATACTAAAAGGTGGGAATTATTAGAAGAATGTTAATATTCCCTATAGTTTTGAAGACATTCCTTTGAATTATGGTGACAAAGAGAAAGAAAAAGTTAATCTAGATCCCCTTGTGGTGAAGCCAATAAGTGATGGAATAAAGTGATACCCTATCATTTCTGTTTTCAGAACATATATTTCTTAAATTTGCTTAAAGAAATACTTATCTATTACTGTAAATATCTCAGATATTTTTGACTTTTAAATTATTTTGGAGCATAGATACCCACAGGGAAGGTTAGACTTTAATGTCTGTACAATGTTCTTTAAGTAAGTTTCTTGATCTTCTTAGAGTAAAAAAAAAAAAAAAAAAAGCCATCATTTATTCATAAGTCAGTAAGCCCCAGGGAAGTGTATTCTGCTGCAACTTGAATAAAGGTCCATGATCTAATGACCAAACTGTGTTGGAGCTTCGCAGTGAAAAACCTTCTTTAGCTTTCTTAGATAAAGAAGGCTGTGTTAAGTAGTCTTTGTTTCCGATCCAAGGAATATCTTTAGATACACATTGTCCATTTTTAGTCCTACATATCTTGTAGGCAAGACAAATTTTAGGTTGAAGCTTTCGTGAGTGAGTTGATGTCCCCTTTCTCCAATTGAAGTCCTTCCTGGCTCCAGGAGGTGGCCACTTAAGTCACCATAGCTCCCTGATGAGTGAGATTTATTTTTCCTTTGTGCATTTTCATTATTCAGTTTCTTTGGGTCTGTGCATTATAGCATAGTTATCCTGTACTTTATGTCTCATGTCCATTTATAAGTTAATGCATACCTTCCATATCTTTCTGGGTTTGGGTTACCTCATTCAAGATGATATTTTCTAGTTCTATTCATTTGCCTGCAAATTTCATGATGTCTTTGTTTTTAATAGCTAAATAGCATTCCATTGTGTAGATGCATCACATTTTCTTGATCCATTCTTCGGTTGAGGGACATCTAGGTTGTCTGTACTTTCTGACTATTATGAATAAAGCTGCTATGGAGATACAATTTGGATATGCTCTTTTATATATGGTAGGAAAATATTATATTTGTTTATATTGGCTCTTATTATTCGCAGTCTTCCAAATGGATATTTATAAACTGCATATACACAGACTCCACACAAACTAGAAACACAATGCAATTACAGCTAGAAACCAACTAATTTTAGTTAAAAGATGATTATAATTTTCCCATTAATTCATGTGACTTCTCTTAAGCAACCAATATTATTTTCTCTTACAGTAGCCATGGATTTACCACTTTGCCAAGAAATCCTATGACGTAAGTGAGTTAACTATAGGATAAGCTTCATTTGATTTAGTATCTGTCACAATAATTTGAACACAGAAGTTCCCAACTACTTCATTCTGTGAACTCATTCCACTTAATGCTCATCAGTGTACTTCATCTGCTTGAAATATTTGTAATAGCCTATATTTATGTCTCTAGGGATGAAGACTTAGGAAGGCCAATGACTTATTTCATTGTTCACCATTTCTTTCTTCTCATTAGCAAACTTAACAACTGTTTCACCCCAAATGATAAGGGTAGTCTCCGAGTACTTTGGTAGACTGAATGAAAAATATTATCGCTTTTCTTTGATATAGAGTTAAAGACTCTTGTACCCCTATTTTATTTTAGGTGGTAATTTAAAAATTAGATGTAAGTAACCATAATTGAAAACAATTGGGATATTTATTTATTTATCTATTTATTACGAATCAGAGCAGATTGTGGGAAAGTTTTGAGAACTAAATCAGGCTAGTAGATCAATGGAATAGAATTGCATACACAGAAATCAACCCACACACCTATGGTCACTTAATCTATGAAAAAGAAGCTAAAACCATCCAGTGGGGGGAAAAGACAGCATTTTCAACAAATGGTGCTGCTTTAACTGGTGGTCAGCATGTAGAAAAATGCAAATTGTCTCATTCTTATCTCCTTGTACAAACCTCAAGTCCAAGTGCATCAAAGACCTTCACATAAAACCAGATAAGCTGAATCTAATAGAAGAGAAAGTGGAGAAGAGCCTCAAATACTCAGGCATGGGGAAAAGTTTCTGAACAGAACACCAATGGCTTATCCTTTAAGATCAACAATTGTAAATGGGGCCTCTTAAAATTGCAGAGTTTCTGTAAATCCAAGGATACTGTCAATAGGACAAAACAGCAACCCACAGATTAGGAAAAGATCTTTATTAACCCTATATGCAACAGAGGGCTAATATCCAAAATGTACAAAGAACTATAGAAATTAGACTCCAGAGAACCAAACAATCCTATTAAAAATGGGGCACAGAACTAAACAGAATTCTCAACTGAGGAATCTTGCATGGCTGAGAAGCACTTAAGGAAATGTTCAATATCCTTAGTCATCAGGAAAATGCAAATGGAAACCATCCTGAGAATCCATTTCATACCAGTCAGAATGGCTAAGATCAAAAACTCAGGTGAGAGCAGATGCTGGCAAGGATGTGGAGAAAGAGGAGCACTTCTCCATTGCTGGTGGGACTGCAAGCTGGTACAACCACTTTGACAATCAGGATGCTGGTTCATTAGAAAACTGGACATAATACTACTGGAAGATCCAGCAATACCACTGGAATACTCAGGGGCATTTACACACAAGATGCTCCAACATTTAATAAGGACACATGCTCCACTATGTTCATAGCAGCCTTATCAATAATAGCCAGAAGCTGGAAAGAACCCAGATGTCCCTCAACAGAAGAGTGGATACAAAAATGTGGTACATTTATAGAATGGAGTTCTACTCAGCTATTAAAAATAATGATTTCATGAAATTCTTAGATGAATGGATGAGACTAGAAAATATCATCCTGAGTGAGGTAACCCAGTCATAAAAGAACACACATGGTATGTACTTACTGATAGGTGGGTATCAGGAAAAAGGCTTGGAATACCCATGATACAACTCACAGACCATATGAAGGACAAGAAAAAGAAAGACCAAAGTATGGGTGCCTCAGTCCTACTGATAAGGAAGGAACAAAACAATAATGGGAGGTTGAAGGTAGGAGGGACTTGGGAGGAAAAGGGGGGAGGAAAAAAGGGGGACAGGAGGACATGGGTGAGATGTTCAGATGGTCAGGACATTGAACAGAGATATGTAGCAATGG
The DNA here is from genome assembly GCF_900095145.1 of Mus pahari. Lineage (NCBI taxonomy): Eukaryota > Metazoa > Chordata > Mammalia > Rodentia > Muridae > Mus > Mus pahari. Next base: position 68,415,985 of record NC_034602.1, read on the forward strand.
GGTATGGGGAACTGGGGTTAACCACCAGAAAGTTCCAGATGCCAGATAAGCAAGAGGCTCCCAACACCTAATTGGGATGACATTAGCTGAAATATCCAACAAATGGGAGGGAGAACCTGTAGAAACCATATCCAGAGGTTAGGCATGCCCCCTGGTTGAGGAATGGGGTCACCATACACAAAATTTTAACCCATAATTGATCCTGGCTAAAGGAAATGCAGGGACAAAGAGTGGAGCAGAGACTGAAGGAAAGGCCACCCAGAGACTGCCCAACCTGGAGATCCATCCAATATGCAGCCACCAAACCCTGACAATTGCTGATGCCAAGAAATGCTTTCTGACAGGAGCCTGATATGGATGTCTTCTGAGAGGCTCTGCCAGAGCCTTACCAACACAGATGTGGATGCTTGCACCCACCATAGGAAGAATATCAATATCAACCAATCCGACCCTCTGAGCTCCCAGGAACTAAACCACCAACCAAAGAATACACATGAGGTGACCCATAGCAACAGCTGCTTATGTAGCAGAGGATAGCCTTGTCTCGCATCAGTGGGAGGGGAAGCCCTATGTCCTGAGAAGGCTTGATACCCCAGCATAGGGGAATGATAAGGTGGTGGGGCAGGAGTGGGTGGGGGAGCATCCTCATGGAGGCAGGGGGAGGGGTGGAATGGGGGGGGCTCAGAAGGGAAACCAGGAAAGAAGATAACATTTAATATGTAAATAAACAAAATAACCAAGAAAAAATAACATTGAAAAAAATAAATGCTCACAGTCAGCTATCAGATGGGACACAGGTCCCCCAATAGAGGAGCTAGAAAAAGTACCCAAGGAACTGAAGGGGTCTGCAATCCTATAGGTGGAACAACAATATGAACTAACCCAGAGCTCGTGTCTCTAGCTGCATACGTAGCAGAAGATGGTCTAGTCAGCCATCATTGGGAAGAGAGACCCCCTTGGTCTTGCAAACTTTATATGCCCCAGTGCAGGGGAACACCAGGGCCAAGAAGGGGGAGTGGGTGGGTAGGGGAGCGTGGGGGGGGGAGGGTATAGGACACTTTGGGGATAGCATTTAAAATGTAAATGAGGTAAATACCAAATAAAAATTGGAAAAAAAGAAATGTAAACAGATTAAAATGAAAATATATATACTATAAATTAAGACACAGAAAAAAGAAAATTAAATAAACTACAGTCACATGATAAAAAAAATAAAATAAATAAAGTGTCCTTTTCATCTTAGTATGAAGTAGACTGCACATATGCTATTCATTCTATTATTTTAATCTTTTACTTTACCAGTCTTAGTTTTAAAGAGTGGCATATGGTCACTTTTGATCACAGTTGATTGTTGCGGCTGCTCTGTTTTCTTATAGGATACTGCCATGCATATCGTGCTTGTCTTGAGCTTACACATATCTAACTGCCTCCCAAATAGTGGGATTAAAGGTTTGTACTTCCACCTTTGGCCCATGTTCAAATGATTTCAGAATGGGCAATTCAGCATTACGAAGCATGAATCTGTGATATTTTCCTATATTTTGTGTAACTTAATGATTTCTCTCTCAAGGCTTAAAAAATTATTTTCTTAAAATATGTAACCTATGGTATGGTTGTACTTTACTACCCTTTCAAATCTTGATATATAAAATTGTTATTTGATGAACAAAAAGTAAAACATAACAGAGTATGAAATCTTCTAAGGGTAAGAAATCCTTTATTATTGTTGTTGTTATTTTATCACCATTATTATAAATGAATAGAATGAATGTGCAGGGCTCAAACACTAGGTACTTGGGATTGGAATTCCTAATGGTGCAGGGTTGGAGACAACAAGGGCTACTTTACTGTGGGTGTGAGTACTTGAGTTGTGGATGAAGATAGCCAGAAGTCAAAAAAATCAGGGATACTGTATATATTGACATAGGAGTGATTCATAGGCTACTAGGAACACAAAGAGAAAACATTGAAATAGCAATGACAGACATGAATGCATGTGATTACCAGCTAATTATCAGAAATGAACAATGCCAACAGGGAAAAATCAGCATTATTTAGTGGAACAGGACCAGATCATATAGGTTATTTTCTTCTGAAATCAAAACTGGAAAATCTAGATAAAATTGATGATTTTCTAGACAGACACAACATACCAAAGTTAAATCAAGAACAGGTAAACTATCTGAACAGGCCCATATCCCCCAAGGAAATAGAAGAAATGATTAAAAACCTCCCATGTTGGAAAAAAAAAAAAAAAAAAGCCCAGGGCTATATGGCTTTAGTGTAGAATTCTACCAGACCTTTAAAGAAGAACTAATACCAATATTCCTCAAGCTATTCCATAACATAGAAACAGAAGTAACACTACCCAATTCACTCTATGAAGCAACAATTACTGTCATACCTAAACCACACAAGGACCAAACAAGGAAAGAGGACTTCAGACCAATTTCACATCAATGCTCAATCATGACTATCGATGCAAAAGTACTCAATAAAATTCTTGCAAACCAAATCCAAGAACACATCAATACCATCACTTACCATTATCAAGTAGGCTTCATCCCAGGAATGCAAGATTGGCTCAACATACAAAAGTCCATTAATGTAATCCACTATATAAACAAACTGAAAAAAAAATCACATGATCATGTCCTTAGATATGAAAAAGCATTTGACAAATTACAACAAACCTTCATGTTAAAAGTATTGGAGAGATCAGAAAATTAAGGCCCATACCTAAACATAATAAAAGCAATTTATATCAAACCAACAACTAATTCCAAATTAAATGGGGAGATACTTGAAGCAAACCCACTAAAATCTGAGACAAAACAAGGATGTCCACTCTCCCCATAACTATTCAATATGGTAGTGGAGAGTTAGCTGGAGCAATGAGAACAAGGGAAAAAGATCAAGGGAATACAAATTGGCAAGTAGAGGTATCACTGATTATAGTTTTAATTGGAAACCAGCAATATATAGTCAGACAAGATAAGAATAAAACAACGTAGTCAAGTTACACATTATTATGCTAAATTGTTCTACTGGTACTTTATTTCTCTAAATGATCTACTAGTACTAAGCTCTTTCAGGATAATAAGATTCTAAATGCCACCTGTGACATCATGTAAATCTGTAGAGACCAACAACATTGCCCACCGTTCTGCTTCTTTCTCCTCATCAATAAAAACACATGTCATTACCTTTATGGTTTATGCTGTTTGCTTGTTTGTTTTTGTTGTTTCTTTAAAGACTGCTATCCTTGCAGATGTGTTATCTGGCATCTATACCTGTTAAATGTAAATTGTGGATCCCAGAAACCTGAACATATCTCCCTGGCTTCTTTTATTTCCCCATATAATGTTTGTTGCAGCTTGTTCTGTGTGTATGGACAAATAAATTGAAATTGTTATGAAATGCTGCTTGAAACATCCAGAAACCTCATTTACCAAGGAATTTAACCCAATATCAAATAGCATTGCAAGGCTTATGGAAAGGGGCAAAAAACAGGGTCATATAATAAAGGCCACTGTATCTATTGCATTTGTGAGTTTTGAGGTAATTAATATTACATGGTTACTACCCATGATGAGCTGAATTGGACCAGCGAGTCTGAGGCATTTAGTGGAAAGGTATCAGAAGATGCGAGCATTTAGGGGTCTAAAGGCTAATTAGATAAGAAAACCACTGTAATTAAAGGATTTAATTTGTTAGTAAATTAACAATGCCTACTAGAATCCTATTGTTATGAATGATTCTTTCTTCCAATATTATTTTCTTTTTTTAAATCCCTGGTGTGACCTCACATGAAATGTGACTGAAAAAGTCAAAATTAAAATCTGGTGCTATAAAACAATGAAAGAAAAAAAAAAACAAACCTTCAAGAACAATAAGGAAACAACAAAAATGATTATTTTTGTCCTCTGATTTCAGAGGAAATAACCTATGTGGTTTTGTCCTGTTCCACCAAACAATACTGATTTTTTTTTCCTGTTGGCATGGTTCACCTCTGATAATTAGCTAGTACTTGGGACTTGAATTCAGAATGGTGCCAGGGTTGGTGGCAACAAGGGCTACTTTACTGTGGATGTGAACACTTGCGTTGCCGATGAAGATAAGCAGGAATAGGGAAATCAGGGATACTGTATATATCAACATAGAATTGATTCATAGGCGACTAGGAACACAAGGGGAAAACATTGAAATAGTTATGACAGACATGAATATGAATGTATGTGATTACCAGCACACTGGCACACTCTCTCTCTCTCTCTCTCTCTCTCTCTCTCTCTCTCTCTCTC
>NC_034602.1:68420308-68434072 GCF_900095145.1 Mus pahari
CACACACACACACACACACACACAAAATCTAAAAAATTTCAAAATTTAAAAAATAAATGAAAAATGCCTGAGAATTGAACCCAAAATTTCAAATGATCAGAGTAATAGATACATGAAATAAGGCATTTATGCCACAGAGAAACTTCAAAAGAAAGTTTTTTTGTTTTTGTTTTTTTCATTTATTGGATGCATTTCACCTGAAAGTCTTGACTATTTAACACTATTCTGGAGTTATTTTCCTGAGTACTGCATAAATGGTAATGAGCAGATCGATCATGGAGGTGTCTTTTTGCTTAGTCTACATGAACTGTAACAAACCACTCAGTTGTATACCATAAACCTTAACTTAAATCACAACACAATACCTACTATGTAGTAGCTATTATTTTAAAATAGTTTATTATTTGTGGATTCCTTAGTACTTATCAGAAAAAAAAATGTCATCATTTGGATTTTAAAAACAGGAATAAAAATCTTTGGCATGATACCAAACTTCTGGAGCTTTTCTTTCTTTTTTATTTAAACAAATTTTACAAATTCTGCTTAGTTAACACATGAAGGTGGTTATTATAGAAACTAAAACACATATCTCTGTAACTTGATCCTGTGCAACAAAAGCCAAATTTTCTTCTGTTTGATGAACAAACTTATATGAGCACTTAAATAAAAATAATGCAACTCTTAATATTTTACTAGGTTTTAATATTTGATTTGTCATAAATTTCTGGAAAAGTATGACATATATGGACAGGATTGATACTAGAACAGGTTTAACAAAAAGACAGCCACAATGATGATAATCTACAAAATTTAAGACTTTCATAGAGGGATTGGGTATAACTTGTTTTATATTCTAGTATTTAATTTTAAGATCTGATAGTTGTCAATTAAACTAGGTATAAATGTTCTGTTTTCCAATCCATCAATCTGAGTGGACTTAGTCTGAGCTGATGGCAGCCATCTGGAATATTAACCAACAGTGTTTCTCTGGAGTAATTTTTGCACATGATCTGCTTGAGCCTGCTGACACATAGGACAGTGCTTTGTCCAGTTAGTTCCTCTAAAAATTGCATTTTGAACACCTCTGAGTAGATCTCTTTTTTTTTTTTTTTCTTAAGAAACCTGTGTCTAGTTCTCACACATGCATGAATAACTTCCACGATGGTATAAGTATCTTTAATAAACCAAAAAAGAAGGAAGAAATTCTGATGACATGATAGTACATCAAGTTCTCTTATAGAATCACCAATGTGAGTAATGTGTTGATCTGTATCATTATGCAGTAGGTGTTTTGGCTACATTATTTATGGTTTGAATAGACCATCAGAGTATATGTTGCACAGTTGACATAAACATTGGTCTGAGTGCTTGTTTGTACATGAAAACTGGTTGGAACTTAGCGAAGAGAAGAAAGAAACAAAGACAGACAAACAGACAACAGACAGAAGGAAGGAAGGAAGGGAAGGAGGGAGGGAGGGAGGAAGGGAGGAAGGGAGGAAGGAGAAAGAAAGAAAGAAAGAAAGAAAGAAAGAAAGAAAGAGAAAGAAAGAAAGAAAGAAAGAAAGAAAGAGAAAGAAAGAAAGAAAGAAAGAAAGAAAGAAAGAAAGAAAGAAAGAAAGAAAGAAAGAAACAAACAAACAAACAAAGAAAGAGAAAGAGGAATAGATTTGCATGTGGTGTAGGAGAAAGAGTTTATCAGAGGGGCAGTGTTAGTTAATTCTTCTGCACTGAATTTTCAAAGTAATGTTAATGAACCAAACCAAGCTGCAATTACAGGATTCAGCTAATTTCTGCACATTTTTGCAAGTAAAATGAGAATTTTTACATTTGCATGTTGACAGTTTTTTAACAGATTTTTTTTTTTTTTTTTTTGTTAACCTGAAGCTCAGAATCCAGATGCTTTATTTTAAATAGACAGAAAGGTGCCATCTGAGCAGAACCTTTGAGCTCTAATCTTTTTGATGAGGCAAGGTAAGCCAGAGTTTATGTTTGGGGCCAAAGCCATTCTCTTTGAGGGTGAAGATGCCGTTCTCAATCTGTACAATTTTCTGGATGTGGGTGAATTGGAATGAAGCAAGAATGTACTTTACTGAGCAGAGTCAATGCACTGAATAAAATCAATGCGTCACAGTGACTGTTAGATGAAGATTTATTTTCAACCCTGGATATTGATTTAGAACCTTTAATATTTACCCACAGTATTACAGTGTCAAATGGTAATTCCTCATTAACATAAGTTTAAAATCAGTAGGCATTTTCTATGAGTATTTGAGTTATTTATTATTATAATGCTTTTAGAATTAAAATGTCATTGAAAACAAGCTGAGTTGCTGTTTCAGGAGTAAACATCGAGAAGGACATTGGAAGCACCTTTGTGAGGTACGAAGGCATGAATTTCTCAACCATGTTCTCTGAAATAGTTTTAAGTTGTGATACATTCTGTAGATCAGAAGTGAAACAAAGTGTCATGAATATGTGCAAGAGATTTGGAGGGAAGAAAGATGTCTGGTGGAGGTAGGAGGGAATATCATAGTGGGTAGAAATGTAAGAAGACATGTGTAAAGTTGTCCAAGCAATTTTATTAATAAAATAGATTTGTTGGAATACCAGAAGGATATCTTATAAAAACTTTCACTATAGACCATTTAAGTTATCACAGAACCTATTGGGCATAATATCGGAAAAAATACAATATCATGAATGAAGTTGTACTCCCACCCCCAATGATTCTGGAGAGAGATTTTGCAGATAAGCATAGTCTCATGACAAGGGCGAAGAGGATTTCCATTCTGAAATATGTCTCAAATTCTATTTTGATCTCAGGTCATACCATTAAACACATTAAATGACATTTAGTTTTAATTTCCTGTTTTTAAATGCACTGGATTCATTCAATTGATTATTCACTTCTTGATAGTATCCTAATTACAATACTTATCTTCAAAGTTCTGTAAAGGTGCATGAATAGCTTCTGAATAAATTCTAAACATAGTTATTAAAATTTTGATCCTTGTAATATGGTATAATTTCTTGTCATTTTTTTTTTACAAAATTTTATCAGTCAAGTCCTTATTCCCCTCCCAGTCTACCCTCCCATAGTTCTTCCTCCATTCCTCCTTTCCCCTGTCTCAAAAAGGATGCCCTCCCCCCCACCCATGACTTTTTCTTCTTCTCAAGCATAAATCCTGTCCCAATGCATACTGAGTAGTTCCGGTACCCTGTAGCATCAATCTTGCCATGTGACAGAATAGAAAGTTCTGACATACTCAAGAGCAGACATAGAACATAGAGCTAAGTGCAAAAAATAAAACATAAGGCCTATCTTTTGAAAATTATTTCAAAGCAGTAGTAAAGAGGCATTAAAATAAATGTAAGGGTACTGGATAGTTCATATTGTTGTTCCTCCTATAGGGCTGCAGACCCCTTCAGCTCCTTGGATACTTGCTCTAGTGGACCCTGTGTTCCATCCAATAAATGACTGTGAGCATCCACTTCAGTATTTTCCAGGCACTGGTATAGCCTCACAGGAGACAGCTATATCAGGGTCCTATCAGCAAAATCTTGTTGGCATATACAATAGTGTTTGGGTTTGGTGGTTGTTTATGGGATGGATGTCCAGGTGGGGCAGTCTGGCCTAGTTGGCCATCAATGGGAGGAAAGGCCCTTGGTCTTGCAAAGATTCTATGCCCCAGTATAGGGGAATCCCAGGGACAGGAAGCAGGAGTGAGTGAGTTGGGGAGCAGGGGGAGGAGGGAGGGCATAGGGGTTTTTTCAGAAAGGAAACTAGGAAAGCAGATAGCATTTGAAATGTAAATGAAGAAAATATCTAATAATAATAATAAAAAAAACTGTAAGCCCTTCAGAAGCCAGACTCTGTGAACTAGTTGCATTTGAAGTCATTCTACTCTGTTCTCCCTACAAAGTAGAATTTAGTATTCTAAAGAAATACTGAATGCTTTTGTCATCTGTCCCTTTTTCTTTCTTCCTAACCTGAGGCATGAGGCACGCTAATGATCTAAATTGTGGTTCTGTAGAATGTGAGGATGAAAAATTGATTCACCTTTATTACAGGCCAACAGAAAAGCTTGATAGTGTTTAAGCTTCCCAATGCTGTCCTTATATTGAACCTCTACTTTGCAAAAGTAAAATGAATCCCTAATTGTTTCCTTTAGTTCCCATATATAAGAACAATCCAAGGGAATTTTTTTTTTATGTTTGATGATATTTTAGATGCAGGAATAGCAGCCTTGGTCAGGAACTATTGTCTTGGGTTTGTTTTAGAGAACTGAAGAAAACGTGCTCATAACTCTGTATTCTTGTGACTAAAGGATTCATGTAGCCATTCCTGTTTTCTTCAAAAGCTAATACATGAATTGTTTAGATGACATCATTGGATCTTTATGAGAATGTAAATAGGGTTATACAAATTTGTATTATAATGAGAATGGGTAGGTGACTACCCATAGTGGGAAGAGTAATGAATTCAGCAGGAGCAATCTGCTATGCAGAGATGGCTAGGAGCAGCCAGAAGAAATCTTGTTCTTATTTGCAAAATGACCTTGAAAGTTCATCATTTGACCTTACTGTATACATCAATAAATCCTGTTGCATTAAGAAAGAGCGCAAGGGAAATGAAGCATTACCAGAATGCCTGCAGTGTTTACAGGGTCTGCAACAGTAAAATGGGTGTTTTCATTGTGTAGCTTCTGTGTTGTGCCATGGTGTAATTAGGTTCGGTGTGATTTCATTTTCAATTAAAGTTATCGGGCTTAATTCACTTTTCTTCCAGTTACTAACAAGGTAACTTTGAAAGTATTTCAGGCTTGTTACGAGTGTGCTCTTGTTCCTTTTAAGTCTTTAAGAGATCGTTTTATTTCTCCTAGGTACCCAGTGGGAATAAAGTTCTTGCCTTATTGGAAGTAAGCATCCAATCGCAAGAAGGCCAACTTTTACTAAGGGTGTAACACTCATCAGGGAGAGAGAAAAAGACAATTGAAGATACATGGAATAAAGTGTTGGGTTGGGACTCAGAAGTTCGTAGTGACCATATCATAATGTGTTTCAGGTATGCAGAAACTGAGGTTAATTAGGGCTATTAAAGTATGGGGTTGAATTTGATTTTATCTTGGATAATAAATATCTATGTGAGGGTTAAACTGTACTATATACATTTCTCACTGCCATTACAAAATATTTGACAGAGGAACATGAGAAGAATTAATTTAAGATTATATTTTGAAGGCATACATTCCATCAGAGTGGGGAAGGCATGGTAGACTTTATGACATTGGGAATATACAGTAGGGACTACTCAGATCTCCATGAGTCGGAAGGCAAAGTGTTCAGCCTAGAGGCAGGGCTGAGCTATCAATCTCGAAGTCTTTCCTTGGTGTCTGACTTCTTCCAGTTAGGATCTGACTCATAAAAACTCTCACAATCTCATTAAACAAAAATACTATCAGCCAGGGATCAAGTATTCACTCATATGAGCCTGGTGGGGAAGTTTCACTCAAAACCATAACAATAAGCTCTCCAGAAAAAATGTTTTTAAAGAGTTATTTTACTTTGAATTATGTGTATAAGTATGTGTGGGGGTGATATATACTGTTGTGTAGGTGCTGGTGGAGGTATCAGATGACTAGGAGCTAAAGTTACGGGCAATTGTTGACTGCCTGATGTAGGTCCTGGGAGCTAAATCCCATCCTATGCAAGAACAGGAAGTACTCTTAACAACTCAGGGATTTGTGCCTAGAAACATAATTATTAAAATACATTCTACTGGTAAAATATAGGAGAAAAATTATCTATCCACAAGTAACCTTTATAATTTGGAAGAGAATGATTTAAACATAAATATATAATGTTATTTCCACACATTGGCAAGTGGGGAATGGATGTCCCTGTACTTTGGAAGGGTAGGATGGGAACAGGGGTGAAAACCGATTAGATGCGATCTTCATATTTCAAAGAACTTAATGATATAGCTGACCAAATGGTTTTTGCTATCAGGAGTGCCATCTAAAATGTATTTAATGAATGTATCTAATTATCTAGAATCGCTTAGGGCAAACATGCCTGAAATCTGTAGATTAATGGGGCAAGGATGTCTAGTTGGTGTCTCAAGCAGTGATACTTCATAACCCAAATAATTTCCCCCCTGTGTGAGTAACATGACTTCATACTGAGGTAGCAACTGTTCTGTTAACTCAAGCTATCACATGCTTTGTGCTAGGGTGAGTAGCTATGGTAGGCGGCTGTTTCATCTATACCCAGTGGTCACTTGCATTTTTGAAATTATTAGTAAGTTTGTGACAAGTAAAGTCTCAAACTCTTGTGAGTCTATCCTATATTATGAGCCCTTGCATAAGTACTCAAACAACATAATCCTTTCATTTTACTACAGTTCTAATGTTAAAGAAAGCTATAAGACTACAAATACATATATCCTTAAGACTCTCCACCAGAATCCCTTAGTTCTTTTCATTTTATCTGCCCATGAGAGCATATAAAGGTAGAGGTGAGCTCAGTAGAAATTGTATTTTAAGATGTGCCATCAGCCTAGAGAAATCACTGTCTGTGGCAATGGGAGAGTGGTACAGCAGAGATAGAAGGATTGGTATTAGAATTTTGTGAAAAAAAAAAAAAAAGATAGTGTTCAAGCTGACCAGTGAAACCATACCTTGTCCTCTGGTGAATTTAGAGAATTTGATTGTTAGGGCTTAAATACATCCCACTAGCCAATGAAACTACTTTCAGTGGATACCTGCAGGAAACAAAACTGAGCTTTCCCAGGGCTAAAGCTGAAAGGAAAAATAAATCCATTATCTTAAAAGTCCAAGATGAAAGCAAACCACACATACTCTGAAAAAAAAAAAAGTTTGAGTCTCGGTAGAATTATTTTTCAAAAATTAGTAAAGAAAAGGTAAAATGGAGAAGTACTGTATGCAATATAGAAGAATGTTTTATGAGTTAAAGAATCTAAGTCTTTTCCAGAAAAAATACATTTAAAAGTTTCCTTAACATATTATTCACCAAAGGAATAATTACTCTTTGCTCTAAGTTAAATTCAACAGGACAGGACCCACAGGAACTAGCAAAGGAGTGCTTAGTATATAACTGATAACTGTAATGTCTACAAAAATCATGTGAAGCAGAGGAAGGGAGGACCTGGATGGAAGAGGGGAGGGGGAAAGAGGGTAGGGTCAGGAATGGGGAGAGACAGGAGAGAAGCCCAGAGAGCCAGGAGAATAAATAGGAACATGCTACTGCTGGGGTTGTAGAGGAATTTCTAGAAAGTTCTAGACCCCTGAGATGTGAGAGGCTCCCAGGACCCAATGGGTATGACCTTAGCCGAAATGCCTAAGAGTGGGGAGATGGAACCTGAAGGGACCACCTACAGTAGATAGACAGGGCCCCCAGTGGAGGGGTGTGGTCATCATCCCACCCTCAAAAATTTGACACAGGGTTGTTCCTGTCCAAATGAAATACAGGGTCAAAAATAAAGCAGAAACCCAAGGAAAGGCCATCCAGTGACTGACCCAACTTGGAATCCATCCCAGACTTGGGCACCAAACCCTGACACTATTGCTGATGCCATGTTGGGCTTGCAGACAGGAGCCTAGCATGGCTGTCCTCTGAGAGGCTCCACCAGCAGCTGACTGAGACAAACACAGGTACAGCCAAGCATTGGATATTGGGCACCTGTGGAAGAGTTAGGCCAAGGATTAAAAACACTGAAGGAGATGGCAACCCCTCAGGAAGACCAACAGTGTCAACTAACTGGAATCTTTGGGTAATCCCAGAGTCTAAGCCACCAACCAAAGAGCATACGTGGGCCACTTCATGACCTGTAGCACATATTTTGCAGAGGACTGCCTTGTCTGGCCTCAGTGGGAGATAATGCACATAATCCTGTAGAGAGACTAGATTCCCCAGGGAAAAAGGTTAACCCAGTATTGTTCCTGTCTAAAAAAATATACAGGGACAAATTGGAGGAGAAACTGAAGAAAAGGCCAACCAGTGACTAGACAGGGATGGGTGAGGTGAGGTGGGGGTTGAGAGGGGACACCCTCTTAGAGACAGAGGGGAGCAGGTTAGGGTAGAGAACTCTGGGAGGGGGTACCAAGATAGCGAACAATATTAGGAATATAAATAAATGTAATAATTTAAAAAAGAGAAATACAAATGAAATATGGATAGCTTACAGCAGCTTGCATGGAAAGGATTTCACAGATGAAAATTTTAAATAACTGACTCGATAAAAGAACTAAAGTGGTAATCTGTTGGGGGTCTCTCACCTCCACTAACCACTCTCCCTCTAAACATTATATTGTGCCCCTTACACAGGATTGCTATTAAGAAGAACTCCCTAGATCTCCCAGAATGCAGCGTCTTCAGACCACCCTACGTCGTCATCATCACTGCCCACTGTCTCCGCCCACTGTCGCTCGGACCAACCACTAACGTCATCTCCGCCCACTCGTTTGGACCAGCCTACTGGATCACATCTCCGCTCATGATCAGACCGCGCAAGCAAGAGAGACAGAGAGACAGAGAAAGAGTTTCTCCAGGAGACTCAGGGAGGGCTTAGAATCCTTCCTTGTCTGATTAATAAAATCATGCTCTGATCAGCACAAACCGACAGGGCTTTCATTTTCCTTGCAGCCCATTCTCTTTTAGGATGTTTAGCTCTTCAGTACGAACCCAGTCCAAAGTGTTTTCTGCCCACGCAGATACACACAGTAATCAAATAACTGTACCAAAAAAACCTAGGGTGAGAAAGTTCTCAGATGCATGTCAATGAAAGTAAAGGAGAAAGATAGTGGTTTGAAAGAGTAAGAAATGTGCCTTATGTACACATACATTTATTAGAGCTGCAACCCGTTGGATGAAAAGAGATAGTTCCACCTGAGAAAGCATCCAATAGAGATGACTACACACCAATATCAGTGTGGTGGCATCTCTTTGCAACAATCAGGCCATGGAATCATAAGAAGTGGCTGTCAATGGTTGAATGGGTAAGGTAACATTTGTTTAGCCATTTAAGATGAGTTTATGCTGAATTTTTTTTTTTTTTTTTTTTTTGGAAATTTAGTATGGAGGTCATCATGATAAGCAAAAACATAAAAACATATGAGTTTGAAATATTGATATATGTTTTCTTTCTTATGTAAAATCATATAGAAAAGCATGAAGAGCTAAGGATGATAGAGAGATGGTTCAGTGATTGAAGACTTTCTGCTCTTGGATAAATCATAGCACCCATATAGCTATGCATAACTATCTGTAATTGCAGCTTAGGGTGTTAGAGTGATCTCTTACAGCCACTGTGGACATTGCATGCATACACTATACATACATGCCAGCAAAACTCTACCCACATAAAACCCCACAAACCTTTAAAAGAAATAGACAATGACTGTTAGAGGATGAGCGTAGTGTGACTAATGGCAGGGAAGGCAAGTTTGGACTGTGATGGTTTGTATATGCTTGGCCCAGGGAGTGGCACTATTAGGAGGTGTGGCCTTGTTGGAGTAGGTGTGTCACTGTGGGCACTCAAAACCCTCATCCTAGCTGCCTAGAAGTTAGTAATCTGCTAGCAGCCTTCAGATGAAGATGTAGAACTTTCAGTTCCTCCTGCACCATGCCTGTCTGGATGCTGCCATGTTCCTGCCTTGATGACAATGGCCTGAACCTCTGAACCTGTAAGCAACTCCGATTAAATGTTATTCTTATAAGAGTTGCCTTGGTCATGGTGTCAGTTTACAGTAGTAAACCCCTAACTAAGGCAGTAAATTGCATACATATATTAAAATGTTATAATGAGACCCTGCATTTTATATAATTATTATATGTTAATAAAAATTAAAATTTTCCCTCATAGAAGCAGGAGGAGGAGGGGATGGGATTCGGGGTTTCTGGGGGTAGGAAATAGGGAAAGGGGATAACATTTGAAATGTAAATAAAGAAAATATCCTATAAAATATTAAAATTTTTAGTCAATTGATATTGAAGATAGTTTCTTCTAATTTTTATATTTTAATGAGCTAAGTAAGTTTTTATATAATTCATAATTCTGAAGATATCTTCACCAAAATAAAATTTCTGTAACAAACATACCCTTATCTAAACATTTAGATTTATATGTTTTGTGTATTTCAAATTAAAGAATTTTTATAATAAATATATAATCTTATTAATTAGAGACAGACTTGATATATGTATGTGTACAAAGAGATGCACATATTTTTTCCACTGTTCTTTTTTTAATTAGGTATTTTCTTCATTTACATTTCAAATGCTATCCCAAAGTCCCCTATACCCTCCCCCCAGCCCTGCTCCCCAACCCATCCACTCCTACTTCCTGGCCCTGGCATTTCCCTGTATTGGGGCATATAATCTTTGCAAGAAAAAGGGGCTCTTCTCCCACTGATGGCCTACTAGGCCAAACTCTGCTACATATGCAACTAGAGACACAAGCTCTGAGGGGTACTGGTTAGTTCACATTGTTGTTCCTTCTATAGGGTTGCAGACCCCTTAATCTCCTCGGATACTGCAACCCTATAGGAGGAACAACAATATGAGCTAACCAATACCCCCCAGAGCTTGTGTCTCCAGTTGAATAGGTACCCAAGGAGATGCACATATATTTTAAGAGAAGAAAAATTAATGTAAAGCAGAATTCAATGCTACCTAGCTAACAACTCCTCAGCATACTTGTTGAAAAGTTTATTTCATGATGAAACTGAGGCACGGATTCCTTCCTGTGGAACAGGAATAAAAGGAGCAGAGTGAAGTGATTACCTCTAGAACTATAATGTTAGCACTGCTCCTGTGGGCACATCTTGCTTAGCAGGCTTCTTTAGCATACAGAGTACAGGAGTAATTAAGTTATTGATTATCTTTTCCTCCCTAGCATCCTGAATAACATTTTTAGGACTAGGGTAGCTAGCTACCAGTGGGGGAAATGGGTTCCTGATAAGATTTGGAATCATTTCTCTGTATTCTATAATTAATAAGTCTTATACAAAATCGGGTCATATGTATTTATGGTGGGCAACCATGTTCAGGAAGAGTAGTGTGTGCTCTTTTGGGTGTCTCAGATGCTTTTCTGATCCTTGGCTCACACAAGTTTTCATCAAATAGCCATTGTCCACCTAGGCAAAGTGATATTATTCAAACTGTCTATTTTAATGTATTTCGATTAAGAAGTAAATCACTGGATTTTCATTAGCCTCTCTTATGTACTCTTAGTTTTAGTTTATCTACTCCCTATCCATTCTTTCTCCCCATTCTTTTGCTCCTATTGCTTCTTAAACCTTTAACTAGCTGTATTATTATAATAATCACTCGGTCTTTCTGTTTTCAAAATAACATCTAAAATTTGGTCAATATGTTATGGAAAGGAGAGATATCTAGATAGATATTAGACTGACAAGCCATATACTTACATTTTAATTTTTCTCACTTTGGAACTATTTTGAAATTACGTTATTTTTTATTCCTATTTACTTCTTCCTCACTCTGTTATGAAACACACATTGCATACTGTACTTTTTTTACTATTTCAAGATACGAAACATTTTCATTTTTCTTAAAATACCTATTTAAGCGCACTTTCTAAATATACTTGAAGAGACAGATATAATCAAGTTCCTATTGTCAGAAATGTTGTTTTTAAACATATGGTATGTTGTCACCCTGTATTAAGACAGAACTGAGAGCCACATCATTTTTTTGAGATGTTGATATTTTGAGAAATATGATTACATTTCCCCTTCCCTTTTCTGCCTCCAAACTCTCCCATATACTACTCACTCCTGTCCTTCAAATTTATGACCTCTTTTCCACTAATTATTATTGCATGTATATATTAATTTGTATATACATATATATCCTTAAATATCAGACCCTCCAGAATGTACCAGAGACCTGGGGGGGTGAGAGACTCTCAGGTATCAAAGGGAAGGACCCTAGATGAAATGCCCTACAGTGGGGATAGGGAACTTGTAGAGCCCACCTCCAGCAGAAAAACAGGGCATCAAGTGAGGGATGGGGTTGCCATCCACAGTCAAATACTCTGACCCATAATTGTTCCTATTTGAAAGAACTGCAGGGACAAAAATGGAGAAGAGCCTGAGGAAAGGGAGTTCCAGTTCCAGACCCAAAGTGGGATCCAGTTCAAGGGGAGGCCCCAAGGCCTGATACTAATACTGAAACTATGGAGTGCTCACAAAAAGGGGACTATCTTGACTGTCCTCTGAAAGACCAAATAAGTAGCTGAAAGAGTCAGATGCAGATATTTAAACCCAACCAGTGAACAGAAGCAGCTGATTCCTATAGTTGTTTTAGGGAAAAGCTGGAAGAAGCTGAGGAGGAGGGTGAACCCATAGGAGGACCAGCAGTCTCATATAACCTGGTACCATGATATCTCTCAGACACTAGACCACCAACCAACAAGGCAGCATACACCAGCTGATATGAGTCACCCAACAAATATACAGCAGAGCAAGATACACCTAACCCTCAAGAGACTAGAGACCCCAAGGAATGGGAGTGTCTGGTATGGTGGGGGTTTGGAGAGTGGGACATCCTCGTGGAGACTGGGTGAGGATGTATGGTATGTGGAACATTCATGGTGGATCAGAAGGGGCATAAAATCTGGAGTATAATAAAAAGATTAAATAAAATTTAAAAATTTAAAAAATATAATATGTTCAAATTATATTATTTACGTGTATGTACCTTAGTGAAGTCATGATTATTGGAGGAGAATTTACCATCACCAATTAATTAAATCATAATAGTACCTTTCAGGAGCCATCTAGCAGAAGATAAGGCTAGCTAGTGACTTTTGTGGAGGTAGCTCACTATTTTTTGCATAGCCTATGGTGGGTGAGCTCTGAGAGGCATAGGTTCCAAGAGACTTCATCTCATGATTGCTTCTTATAGATGATATGCCTTTTCCTATCAGTACTACATTGTCTAACAATTACTTGGCATTAGTCCACCCTGTTGGGCACATTTCCTTCAGATCAACATTAAGATGAACTTTAATGAATTGATGCTATTTAGATTAATTAATGATTTTATAGAATTTCTGATTTGAGTCAAATACTTTTAGGAAGAAAGTTTTAAGAGATTGTTGTTGTTTTGCTAGAAAGATGTAATAAAGTTAGAATCAAGAATGGAATGTGTCTGCTCCACATACAGGCTTCACAATAAGAAATAATATAGGTTTTCATAAATTACACTAAAAAGAGAAATGTACTTTGAACAATTTTGTGATCAAGGGAAAACACTCATTCTAGGTCAGATTCAAGGATGAAGCCACAGGTGTACACTATTGTAAAGCAATACCAAAACTGTTGCTTTGGACTTATAATGATCTTATAGAATGAAATACATCTTTTAACTTAATATTAACAGCCTTCTGTAACTCTCCCTTTTTGCAACATTTTATCTATTAAGTAATTTTCTAAGAACTTTTGCCTATAGAAAGGTCACAGAAAAGAAATAAAATAGTGGCAGAGGAGGCTCTGTCCAATTTATCCATCCATTCTTCCACCCATCCATCTATCCAAATGTACCTATGTGTATTTGGGGCTCAGATCCATCCACCAAAGCATATACGCATGTGTTTTTTATATGTGTATATGTATATGTATATATATGTATATGTATGTAAGCATACATAAATACTTGTGAAGTTGATTGAGACAGGGCCTGACTAAAGTGTGTGTGTGTGTGTGTGTGTGTGTGTGT
>NC_034602.1:68434195-68450866 GCF_900095145.1 Mus pahari
AAAAAAAAAAAAAAAAAAAAAAAAAACAGCAACTTATCATCACAAATATAGAGTGACAGAGTAAGAAGCCAGCACTTATTAAGCACAAGTAATAAGATTATAGGGCCAAGGATTACAAGGGTTTAGCCTTTGTTCAATGCTGCGTCCTACTCAGTACCACTCCTCAAAAGGCCAGGGTAGGCCCTTGGAAATCCCTAATGACAATTTCTAAACATTTGTCCTTATATCCACAGGTGAGTGTGATTTTTACGCCCCCCAATAAAGAAACTTCTCATTGCAACAGGATTTGACAACTACAGAAAACCACAGGTAATAAAAATGTATCCAATGTAATCAAAAGTCCACAATGTAGACTTGTGGAGCTTAGTTCCAATGGACACTCCCACACTTAAGGCTCAGCAAACAATGCAGAAGAGAAAGTAGAAAGTTTGTAAGATTCAGAATATGAGGACTGTTGCCATGAGATTGGGTCTCCTAAATATATCAGATGCTCTGCTTGTAAAATCTCAACTACATGACTGCTTAAAAGCAAGATGAACAAGGACAATTGTAATGGATTTGACAAAGTGGTCAGGGGAAAACCCTGAGACATCAAGGCTACTAACAGAAATATAGGCAACTAAGAGAAGATGGAAGCAGGAGATATGGTCTTCTCCAGCGGAGAGCAACTGGTTGCCTAGTACCAAATGGTCAGCTTTGAAAACATACATACATCAATCCACATAAGATGCATTTTAAAAAAATATCCCATCAATTTAGAGATCCCATAGAATCAAAATCTTTGTTTCTTGTTTTCCTTGGTGTTTGTATAGTCATGTTAGAAGGGCTGTGTTATCCATTTTTTTTCCTGAGTGTATATTCATAGGCAAGTGTGCAACTACTTCTTAAGTCTCTGTATGACTTGTCTCAAATTACATTAATTTATATGAAATGTTAATAACCTGAATGGCTTCTTTTCTGATATTCTCTGTATAGCATGAATCCTTAAAAAAATTAAAAGCACAGAATGTTACTTTTAGTACAATGACAATATTTGACTTCTGCTTCTAATATTCCCCATGTGCAGTAAAGGAATCAATCTTACAGGATTACGCTCTTCCAGAATTACGGCCACTCATGATCTACCTTTTACAGTTACTATTCTAGATGAAAGACCTATACGTTCCAATTCACACTGATCATTCTTGTCTAAAACAATGGGAAATTCTTTGGGTCTAGAATGGCAAGTTTTTAATCTTAAAAATTTTAATGACAAAACCAAGAATTCTGAAAGAGAAAATGAAGTACCACCGCTATTTTGGATGTGTTAATAGATGCACTCAATCACTTTTATGTATGGATTGAAGACATTAAATGATAATACAACTTCTTATGTTGTTGATAGAATTTGGGAATGATAACAATTATTTGACAATCAAATCACAGGCTAGCCTTTCTATGGCAGAGGAAGTTTATGTCCAATATCTTTGTCTTATCTTTTCTTCCTGATCTTGGTGGGTTATATAATCTTGTATTTTTTTGTGTATATACAATTACTTACCTCCTGAAAGTTCCTTTTGTTTACTATTCATTAAAATATAGACATCAAGTTGATAATTTGAAAGTAACCTAGAGTACTTAGTATGTATTCTAATGAGCCAATATTTGGGTCCTGATCATTGGATGAATGAAAGTTGATTCGTAAATGCAAAGAGTCACTATGCACTGACACATATGCTGACATCCAAAGGTAGAAGATTGAGTAGAATTATCTTTTTTGACTCTAAATATAAGAAATAATGTATTCAACAATTAGAATATCTAACTTCATCTTTGTTACCCATCAATACTAAGTTCATGACTGTCTACAGTTTTTAGCATATTTTGCATTATAAGTCTGTCTTTTCAACTTCTACTCATGCCTCCCATGTTTTGACTTAATTGTGTAATTCTTAAATTAACTCCCCACTTTAGTTCTCCAACTTTTATTTTTGTTTTTGCAACTTTCCTGAAAACTAGAATAAAACCCAAACCAAAAACATACCTTCCCTTATCTCTGCATCTCAAAATGTCCCTTCTTTCCTAGAGGAATGGCAAGTTGGGTCTACAACTCAGTTCAATGCACAGGACATTTAGGTGCAATGATAACCCAACATTTACAAATGAATATATTTCAAATTTTGGAGAATGAGTGATCTCTCTCAATTCTATTACTGTGGAAGGTGGTAACAGAGAGGAGCCGTGGGGTTGTATTTATTTGGATTAATAGCAAGTTCTTGATAAGGAGACGTTGCTTTGGTGATGCAGACTTGGGGTTTGAATTGATAGGTTTATAAACTGAGTTTCTTCAGGAAACATAGAGATAATTAGATGCTGTTTAAATTCACAGAAGACGGGTATACACTCCAGAATGCAAAATGACTCTTTTACGATAAAATATTTCTCTCTGGTGCAAGATGATTGTCCGTCTGTGTTTTTCTTTATCTTTCTGTGATGTGAATTGAACCTAAGACCTCACACACTGATCATTATATAAATAGACTTTTAAATTTAGTAATTTTAATATTGTTTGATGACAGTTGAGTGAAGGAAATGATTAGTCTAGGGTAATATTTCTAAGGTAAAATAGAGTCTAAAAACTCTATTTTACATCAGAAGCATAGGGGATTTCTCTCGTGGCTTGATTATTAATGTCTACCAGAGTGTGAATTTCCAGGACGTTCCTGAATGTTGATGAATATGGATTACCAAAATGTGCTTTTAGGTTCATCTTTTCCATATTCTATTTCTGAATATTACCCTTGAGGATAATTTACTATTTTCTTAGTGATATTGATAGTACTCACTAACCGATTCAATTTGTGATCACAAGAGCAGAGGTCTCCTTGCTTTTTCACTTTGTCTTGAATCAATTAGTGTGTTCTTCTACCCCCTTCTCTGTGTTTGGGTTTGTGTGTGTGTGTGTGTGTGTGTGTGTGTGTGTGTGTGTGTGTTAAAGATAAAGCTGGCTTCAAATGTTAACATTATAGCATACTGTTGTGCTATATTCTCAGTCAGGTAAATATAATTTTCAGTTTGGTGGTTTTTGCTTTATGTCTATATGCTCATTTGTTAATTTACTTTATTCCTCACACACATTATGATCAAAAAATAAGGTGTAAGGATAAGTTAGAGAAAATATTTAAAATAAAGGAAAGTTCACAGAAAAAGAGAACTGTGGTGGGACAAGTGAGGATTGTCAGAAAAAATAAGAACCAAGCAACTAATATGTTTCCACAGAGAAAAAAGGTTAAGGTTAGTTATGAGCAAGGCCATTTAAAGTGAGAGGCAATTGTGAATAAGATAAACTATAGGCAACTTGGGATAGGCAAGAGAAAGCAACAGTAGATTGTAGAGCCATAATTGAAGGGTTTTAAAAGCAGCACGGAGAGAATTTAAATCATCTATGTGTGTACTTTTTGCTCTTGGAATGAAGTTTAGATACAATGATAAAAGGCAGAGGGAGAGCCAGGCCATTATATTAAAATAAATTTTATTATTAAGTTACAATTAAATATGCTATATACATCCTGGTCCTTGTCATATATTTGGTAAAAACACCTCTTGGTACGGTGGTAAAAATAAGACAATGTTATGAAAATCATTGTTTATGGTAAAAAAAAAAAGTCCCAGTAAACATAGGGGGCAACAAAGGATGCATAGCTACATTTGGGTACCTGTATTCAGTTCATTTTGCCAACTTGCTTAATGAAAAGACATGCAACTGCTATCATTACCATCTGGGCTTCAGATAACATCTACAGAACTGTGGGTTTCAGAAGATAAGGCTTTCTGGGCCTCTGGTACCCACAGCCCTGTCAACTAAAGGCCCAATGATGCTACCCAGATTTAGCACTTGAGTCCCAGGCTGAATCTCCTACAATGCAGCCATGCCATGATGTTTTTCCTCTGACCTGTATAATATTCACCAGTTTTCACATTAGATATGGCAGCACATAAAAGTTAACAGTTATAGGAACAGTATTTTCCATCTTGTGCAAAAAATACCAGATACAGTAGAGCCTTCTGGGGTGGGGGGGACCCAGTTGTGCAGGGCTCCCACTGAATTCAAGCACTTAATTAATCACCATTTCTAGAGATGTTAAGAAACTTATATGGGAATCAATACAAATGGTACTTAAAAGAACAAGTCAGACAAATGTGGTAAAAATAATGTCAAGCTTTGGTAGATTTCAGGAATCATAAAGGAAGACATTATTGGGAAACAGATTAAAAGCCAGGAAACTGGACAGACCTGTCCTTGTAGTCCTGTCTTCTTGTTGGTTGCAGCACCCGTTTTAAAGTATGTAGCTTTCCTCTGGGTTATCTTTTTCATGTTCTGACTTAATGATCTAGTCCTCTTATTACATCAACACAAATAAAGAAGAATGAAGCTTCTACTGTTTTATTTTAAATTGCTTTTGACTCTCACAGTGAGCTTCTATGGAGGGAGCTCACAAAGAAAACAGAGGTACTTATTGATTCCTTCTTACATATTTTATCTTGGACAATCATCCTTACTAGTGCATCTAGCTTTAGAGATATTTCTGGTGTAAGATAACAATAAAGAGGCTCAGAGAAAGAGGAAGTACATAAGGTCATTGCTTTGCAAGTTAAGAGGCATGTAACTAGAACTAGTCTTATTTGATTATAAACTCTGCATTTTGCTATACAAACTTTATTCACATATGTTCACTAGAGTCAATAATTTTAGTATTGTAACTTACTTACACAGATATCTTATTTAAAGAAGTTATAAAAATACTAGGAAAAGCTTCATACAGCAGAAATGCAAGGATGCTGACAGTTTGACCTGACAAAAATGGTGCCACCTCCAATGCATATACACTCAGCATGCCGCCATTCATGATGAAGCTTGCTGGTCCCAGACCTACTATGTGTCAGGGTAGCTCCACTTTCAAATCTGGGAAGTTAAGTGCTATATTCTGAAAACATTTACATGCTTGATCTAAAAAAAAAAAAACCCACAGAGGAGTCTTGATCTTAATCTTAAAACATGCATTATGTACACACACACACACACACACACACACACACACACACACATCAAACACTTTGTATGTCTTATGAATCAGTTTTCCACATAAGTAAACACTTTCACATTAAAGATGATATAAATGAAGAAAATACAATGTTCACTTAACAAAGATGGTAAGGATTCAAGAGACATAACACATATTATTATCAAGCAGTCATTAAGCTTGAAGTATCAATTGTATACCAGTAATTTAAATTTCTGTATAAAACACTATATTCAAAATAGAAAGTGATCAATCTTATCCAGTTCTTATACTATCATTAATTCTCAGGACAAACAAACGAACAAACAGAAAAGATGGCTTAGTGAAATGGAGAAGCAGTAGCTATATGATTTTAATTTGCTCCTTATGTCATATTAATAATGGGTTCATGTTTTGAATCGAAAAACAAAGAGTTTAGATATAAAAATTAGGCAGTTGGCTTAGAAGTTTCTTAATATATCATTTAAGAATGAAAAATTATGTACTTGAGTATGTTTTCAGTGAAGGTGAAGATTTTCTGATTGTTCTATCTTGAAAGCCCGCTAAGCGTAGATGAATTCGCATTTTAAGATGCTTCTCTGCCTAAAAATCTGAAACTGCAGCATATGCTAAGGAATGAATTTCCTTGGACACCAGAGTCATCATGCCATTTCTCTAATGGCTTTATTTTTCTAAGTCAGTTATAATGCCTTAGTCTGGGAAATTATAAAACGAATCCCCTTGTTATGTCAAACTAATACTCCCATATTTATTAACGTCATAATTAATTCTTACAAGTATAAGAGATTTTTATGAGAACTTGTAATAGATTTCCTTACATCCGTGTTTACCAGGATAGTCCAGTGAGGAATAAAGCTACCATTTGACAAACACAGTTCTGTGAGATGATTATCTTCATTCACTAGTTTAAATTCCTGAAACCTGCAGTTTTATGAGTCTACAAGCGATATCTCACACACATTAAAAACTGGCCCCAACCCACCACAGCTCGCAGGTGCCTACTGTCAGTAAGCTGCCTGAGGATCACTCATTCATTGCAACATCTGCAATGGCTCTCTCACCTTTTCTAGCCTCGTGAGAATGTGACTTATTTCACTGGGGAAGCAAAATAAATAGTTTTGATCATAAAAATTGTTTAGTATTTGTGCTTGTGGGCTTTCAAATATAGCATTTCTTTTAACGTTTGAGTGTTCCTAAGGCACACCGGAGATGCCATCGTAAATTAGTTAGGAAAATAATCTGCATGCTTCCGTGGGTCCCAAAGCTCTTTGGGGTCCTCTTAAATCTGAGCCACTTCAGGCACTTATTACAATATAGATTCTGACACCATTACAGATTTCCTGGATGGGTTTGCAATCTGCACTTTAAAAAAAAAAAAATCTTACCAAACAATTATTTTTGTTTAAAGAATCATTTTAAATTGCGTGTACGCGTGTGCCTTTGTGTAGGTTTCTCCACATGCATTCAGTGCCTGTAGAGAGCGTAGTTGTAATTGAAGACGTAGGTGGCTGTGAGTAAACAGATAAGGATGCTGAGATTTGAATTCTAGTTCTCTAGAACAGCAGTGGGTACTGACCACTAAGCCATCTCTCCAGCCCTGCCTAGTTATTCCTGTAAGTGTGCAGACTGCCTTTGACATAACCGGTAATGACAGTATACATTATAGTGGTTTACCAGTAGAGTTTCTGTGTTTTAAAGGCCGTGCATTTTGTTAGAAATATGACTAGGGGTAGGAGTGAGTGAAAACCACTGTAGAAGTGGGGACAAGCATTGCGCTTTAGTGAACAAAGGAAACAATTGAAGATCAAGGACTCGGAGATGTTTAACTTCAGGGTTTTATAGAAAGATTTTATAACTACACATTCAAAGCTATGTGGAGAATAAGAATAAGAAAAAAGTCCCCCTACAATATCCATTAAGCTTCTGTACCATGAATTATCTATCTACTAGTTTTATTTAAAAAAAAAAAACAAATATAACACAACTATTAGATTGATACTTTGGACTTTTAAAAATTGTTATCAAAAATAGATTCTTCTCTCATAAAATGTATCTTGACCAGTTTCCCCTAGCCTCCACCTCTCCCAGCACAACCCCAATCTCCCTTCTTCCCCAATCCATTCCCCTCCATTTACCCTTCAGAAAATGTCTGACTTTCAAAAGATATTATCCAAACAAGCACTCTCTTGTATGTCAGAAATATTGTATGACATTTTATTTAGTAGTTACACATCAAAGAGATACTTATTCTCATTTTATAGACAAATGAACATAGTTTCAAAGAAGTTAATTAATTTGACTGAAATCACACAGTAAATAAATGGTGAAGTCAATACACATTGCAGGCTACCTGGATCTGTGTACAAGGAACTTGCTATACTCTCAAGCTATTCATATGTAAATTAAATTTTCTTTGTTCTCTTTTAAAAATACATTCTTGGTTTGTGATCGTGCCTCTAGGCACCATTACCTTCTTTAAAACTGTTGGACCAGGTATTTTTCATGACAATATACATTTCCATAGAAATTTGAAAATGCCATAAAGTAAAATGGAATTTGTGTGTGTGTGTGTGTGTGTGTGTGTGAGAGAGAGAGAGAGAGAGAGAGAGAGAGAGAGAGAGAGAGAGAGAGGCTGTGTGAATGAATGAAAAAGCCAGAGAGACACAGATT
This sequence comes from Mus pahari, assembly GCF_900095145.1. Classification (NCBI taxonomy): domain Eukaryota; kingdom Metazoa; phylum Chordata; class Mammalia; order Rodentia; family Muridae; genus Mus; species Mus pahari. The sequence goes on from NC_034602.1 coordinate 68,441,926, forward strand.
CTATGTAATAAAATGAATCTGCAATAGTTATGTTATAAACAATATTCATCCAAATAATTGTCCATTATATCCCTCAAGTACTCCTCCATAGTGATGCCTGTGTCTTATACTGTGTAATTTTACAAATGAAAAGTATGTGATATTAGGTCAATTCTACACGCAAATATTTTTTATTTAAAAGGCATATGTAAAACTTTACAAGTAATCCGACACAGACTACTAAAATGTTCTGAGATTTGGGCCTTCTCTCCTAGCCCAATTAAGGTGGATTTTTTTTCTACTTAGGGAATTGCAATGTATAACTGATTACCAAGCACATCATGTAAACGGCGCTTAGAAACTGCAAACAGCCCATTATGGAGAATGCACCTTATTAACAAAGGTCATTTTAGAATCTCACCCTGGTAACTAATCTCGTCAAATGTACAGTACATCAATAGGTGCGTAGACTAGGAAGCAGCGTTTTCCAATTAAGTGACTCAGCTTGACCTTCTGAACTATAAATAAACTGCAGCAGCAGCTCCTGATTAGGTTTAAGGATTCTGACTTCCATCGCAAACAAATGCCTCAGAATTAATGCATACTTAGAAAGTTAATCCTGTAAAGAGTCAATGAGCAGATTTAGTTTCAGCATTAAAGCCCTGGACCCGAGTTTCCTCAAATTTTGCAGTAGAGGCAGATTGGGAATGCACCACTTTGAATACCTAAACAAGCTCTGAATTAGATTTCATCCTCCCTTAGGATAACTCATTTAGCAAGAGCAAACCCACTTTCAAAATAGAGTGAAATATTTGCTTCTTTGAGTAATTAGAGGGTTTGGTTGGTTTATAGCCCCTATACAAATATATGCAATTAACTATACTCACCGGAAGCTCGTACCACTTGTTAAAAAGAGATTTTTGACTCTTGTTTGCTTTGATTTGGTGTCTCCTAGAATTATTGCAAACCTCATTCACTTACTTTAGATTTGAAATGAAAATCCACCCAGCTCTTTAATCTAGCAATGGAGTGCTTCATATACATATCTGATACCCCTGATGCATCTTCTAGAAAGAATACAGGTAGGCAGTTTTCTAGTCTTGATTATGTCTTTTCATAGGTCTCAGGTTTCTCGTGTACAAGATAATGTGCCTGAACCAAATGAAGTTAAAACGGTTTTACAGCTCTGAAATTTCCTAGTGTCTACAAAGGTGTAGGAATTGTTTAATCAGGCCAGGCAAAAATGGGCTCTTTTTTAGCAGTATCCAAGGCTACTCCTTTCAGAGCTCACAGAGAGATGGGATGGATAGTAAACCTAAATGAACCACAGAAGACAGTATTTTTTCCATTAATGGTAAACATACTAATTAAATAGGGAAATAGGCCCATGTGGAAGTCATTTAGAACTTTTGTATGGATGTTTCAGAAAATACTTAATAGTGTTGTAGACTTGTTTTTTATAAGGAAAGGCTTGCCTTGATCATGAGGGGACTGGGAAGAACTTGGTTCCTTCAAACGCACATAGGAACACTGGAAGACACACACTGTGCTCAGAAATTTCTCATAGGAAATCTCATTATGTGACCTCAGGAGCAATAGCTCTGCAGCTACACGAAAGCAGCGGGGAGGGAGGGAAAGAGCTATCTCCTCCGACCGTGGTTAACAGTGGCATGCGTATTTTATTTGGAGAAGAAGTAATATGAATCTGAGACTGTAAAATAGTGAGTTTTCAGGATAATTAAAAATGTTCCACCTTATACTAATAATAGAGACTGACTACTTGACCAGGTCAGAGGCAGCAAAGTTCAGCGTGGACCACTCTGGGCAAAAGTGTGACATCTCATGCAATGTTTTCTTCACCCTGTATAAATAAGAGTGAAAAAACTATTTGACAGAATATTCATAGAATCTTGAAGTGAAATTATTCTGCAGGGATCACCTTTTGCTCACCTCTTATTTCCTCCTCTCTGCCCCTGGTGACCTTTTAGTCTCTGTTAGGCTCAAATTGCCCATCTCAAAAAAGGGCACACAGTGGTGGTAGATCTACACAGAATCACTTGCAACTTAATAATTGCTTTTTTGGAAGAATTAATATTATTAAAAGTGTGGATGAGGATTTAATTCAAGTCACCTGAGTCCGTGGACTATTTTTATTTGGAAGAAATTCCCAGGTGCCTTTCTCATTCTCTAACCCACAAAAACGGCTTTATTCTCTCTTCACAGTGTGAGAAGGTGTTGAGTTAATGCAAGCTTTCTGAAGGGTTGTTTCTCTAGGTTACCCTCTGGACAGCTCTCCCTCAGCACCCAGAACAGTTCCAGACAGAGTTAGCACTCAGTGCATACTAAGAGCATGAATCTTCGTATCTGTCACTATCAAAAAATACAAGTATAAAAACCAGAGGACTCCAGAGATCAGGTTTTGAAATATTAGAGTCATCCCTTGATATCGGCAGAGAAGTGATTTGAGGATTGGTTTCTAAGGATTCAACGACACAAAGATGAAGAAACACCTTATATGAAATGCATAAATTTTGCATAAAATACACACTTTTTTAATTGATCTCTAGGTTATTTATAATACTCATCACACTGGGATTACAATGTAAATAGTACACTGTATTGGTTGGTGGTATAATGATAAGAGATAACTATGCATGTGTTCAATATACATTCATTTTACTTAAAATGTGGTTGGTTTCAGTTATATTTAGTTATAAAAATAATGATCCTTTCTCTATATGAACTACTGACTACATTCTGAAGAGAGCAGATTAAAGTAGAAAGTGCTGCCCAAAAGAAATAAATCAATGTGGTGGAGATTATTAACTGCTTGTCAAAAGTATTTTTCTTATTTCTGAGCCTAGCAAGCAGACTATATTTCCCAATTTCGTTTTTACTTAGGAGTGCCCACGTGAGTAAGATTGAACCATTCAGATGTGAGCTGAAGTGGCAAGAACTGTTCTGAGAATATACCAGAACCTTTCACATGCTTCTCTTTAATGAGCTCTCTACTCCTGTTTGCATACTGGAAGATTTCTCAGAATACTCTGAACCCTAGACAAGATATCAGGAGGCTGTGTACTGGCCACTGATATAGATATAGAAGTGTCCTGGAGAGTTAGGATTGTGGATTGAATCTTACTTGGGTGAGATTAGAGCAGGGAGAACTAATGACATTAGGGGTAATAGAGATCAGGATTGAAAAAAAAGGTAAAATGTGGTTGGATACATTAATATAAGAATTAAACATATTCATATATCAGTATTTGGTACTATAATGTTTAGGTTATTAACGACCAAACACTAACATAGCAATAGGATATCACGAAGAAAATAGCATCAGTCCATCAGCAAACCGATCTGTTTAAAGGGAATAAGGAAGCTTTAGGCTGACATATGTCATAAAACATTAAAAATCTGAATGTCTCTGTTTCCCAATAAAGAATAAAGCAGTGGGACTGAATGCAACATCAATTTGAACATCATCAAGAAACGTTTACTGACAGGAGCCTAGTATAGGTGTCCTGTGAGTGGCTGTGTCAGAGCCTGACCAATACAGATGCAGATGCAAGCGGCCAACCATCAGACTGAGCATAGGGTCCCCAATGGAGGAGTTAGAGAAAGAACTGAAGGAGCTAAAGGGATTTGTAATCCCATAGGAAGAACAACAACATTAACCAAGCAGACACCCCAAAGGTCCCAGACACTAAACCACCAACCAAAGAGTACACATGGAGGGACCCATGGCTCCAGCTGGATATGTAGCAGAGGATGGCCTTATTGGCTATCACTGGGATGGGAGGTCCTTGGTGTTGTGAAGGCTTGATGCCACAGCATAGGGGAATGCCAGGGCAGTGAGGTAGGAGTTGGTGGGTGGGTATGGGAGCACCCTCATAGAAACAGAGGAAGCAGGGAAGCTGGGAAGGGGGATAACATTTGAAATGTAAATAAATAAAATAAGCAATAAATAATGAAAATAAAAAAGAATCACTCTGATTTTTTTTTTTTCTCCTAGTCCTTGAAATTTCAGCAATATGTGTTCAAAAGCTTCCCTGCTCCATCTGACATAGAAAAGCAGCAGGTCCATGGATATGAGGCTAGGGGTTTTGAATCACAGAAGTTTTGATGAATTTGACCCTTGATCTACATATTTAGGGTGATATTCAGTAAGTAACTATATTAGCATCAGAACAGGAAACATAAGAGACTTCCTCACCAGAACTGCTCTAGGACACAGACAACTACTGAGTTTAATGCTCGCTAAGCACAGTTGGAAACATTAGCTTTGTCATGAGCAATTTTTTTTTCCCTCAGAGTTTTACTGTTCTCCAAAGTTTGGGGAAAGAGAATAGAACTTTCCCTGAAACAGGGAGAAATTACTTCAGCTAAATTTGTCTCATAGCAAACGTCCACTGGAAAACAGCCATTAATTAATCTGGGGACATTAAAACACTCTCCTTGTTCTTGTTCCAGTATTCATGACTAAATGTACATTCTAATCAGGGGAGACAAAAGATACCACACGCTTATTTTCCTCTGGTGTCCAATCGTCTTGATGTGTGAACTGTTTTAGAATTCCCACTTGTGGCTGCACACCTCATGTTATCTTGGAAAATGTGCTAACAAGCTTGAATGCATTGCGGCTTTTTATCACAACGAAGGATGTTAAAAAATGAAATCTGATGTTTTTTAGTCAGAACACAATGTGAATGCAAAACAGTGCAGAGGAAGTGGTTAGAAAATTTATGCAGTATGGCGGGAAAAATTGTATTAATTTATTGTCAACATGGAATACTTTCTTCTTTCACTGTGACATAACTATTCTTATATTTTAACACATTTTTTTACATGAGAATTTTCAATTTTTAAAATATCTTCCATATTCAAACTGATCTCTGCGGAGAAGAGCTTAGACGGCTCATTAACAATGTGTGAAGACTTCTGACATTGCCTTCCAAAATGTAGCACATTATTAGGAATAATATTGAGGTGAAGCACTAAAGTTCTAAGGAAATTTTGGAACTCTGGGGAGAATCATTGAATTGGAAATTAACTCATTGTTCAGATATAGAAGAGTCTGATTTTTAAAAGGCGGGCTTCTTGCAGAATGATGGCAATATTTGTTATTGTGAGTTCTTTAATTCATGTCTTCATAACTGTAGAACTGAGGACATATTGTGTGCACTACTTGAGGAATGTATGATTAGGCTACCAGATGACCTCATGTATTAGATTCATTTTTGAATTCCACTGAGACATGTTACTATACAGTAAAATGTATAAAATGAATCAGCCTTCAGCCTTTTAAAAACTTAACCTAAGAAGCCCCTAGGGGTTTGTGTATGAGAAGTCTGTGGATGTCTACTTGAGTACTGGGATCTGAGTACTGGGATCTAACTTGAATGTCAACTTGCTAAAGGCATTAATGCAATTCTTGTGAATCTCATACCTCCAGTGATTTTAAGAATGAAAAAAAATATTCTTTAAATGGCTCTGATAATTTTCTCTTTGATTTAGGAAATAAGAATTCATTATGGAGAAGCAGTGATTCACCATTTTATGGTTGAGTGTAACATCATTTCTCAGTTGTTTGCAGTGATGTTAATGGGTAAAAATTACTATCCAGCAATATTTGTAGTGATTTTTGTTTGGGGGGTGGGTGGAGGCATACATAACCAGAGAAACTTCTTAAATTTATCTTCATATCAGATAACCACATGTAGCACACATGCTGTTTGGTATTTCAGGGATATATTGGAATCATTATAGGTAGGACTCAGTGGAGAAGAACCACGTTAGAGGCAGGGACTTCCTTCTTCTTGAGTTTCATGTGTTTTGACCAAAGTGTGGATACTTTGTTCCTTCTTAGAATGGGGAACAAAATACCCATGAACTGAGTTAAAGAGACAAAGTTCGGAGCTGAGACAGAAGGAAGGAACATCCAGAGACTGCCCCACCTGGGGATCCATCCCACAAACAACCACCAAACCCAGACACTATTGTATATGCCAGCAAGATTTTGCTGACATGACCCTGTTATAGCTATCTCTTGTGAGGCTATGCCAGTACCTGGCAAATACAGAAGTGGATGCTCACAGTCATCTATTGGATGGAAGGAGCTAGATAAAGTACCCAAGGAGCTGAAGGGGTCTGCAACCCTATAGGAGGAACAACACTATGAATTAAGCAGTAACCCCAGAGCTGTGTCTCTAGTTGCATATGTAGCAGAGGGTGGTCTAGTCGGCCATCAATAGGAGGAGAGGCCCTTGGTCTTTTGAAGACCATATGCCCCAGTACAGGGGAATGCCAGGGCCAGGAAGCAGGAGTGGGTGAGTTGGGGAGCAGGGCAGTGGGATGGTATAGGGGCCTTTCAGGGAGGAAACTAGGGAAGGAGATAGCATTTGAAATGTAAATGAAGATAATATCTAATAAAAAAAAAAAAAAACAAAGAAGCAGGGAATTACAGCTCCAGTGGTGACTTAAATAGACAGTTCCAGTAACAATGGTTATAGTAACAACTGTGGTAGTTCTATAAGGCTGAAGAGAACAGGAAACAACCCTGAAACCTATACAAAACCTACTGAGTCCATCTACTTTGCTCCTGTGTGTTTAAGACTGATCATTTGGGATTGGGTAATGCACCATGGAGTTTCTTCTTGAAGAACACTGACTCTCCCACTCTTGGAAGCCAAAAAAAGCCCTTAGTATTTCTCATTGTTGTAGAGTTAATAAACCATTGTGCTCTGTATTATGACAGACAATTTATTTTGATATATAAGCTTACTGATCAAACCAATTTAAACTGAATATGTCTCTATAGAAGACATTTATTTCCATTATCTTGAAATTAAATATAAAAATTCTTCATTGTGTCTTGAGGAGATACATTAATATGTAATGTCATGTTATCTGTAATTAAATTAATAAGGAAAATAGAATAACACTATAGTTTGTTCACAATATAACATTCACATCCCAGGGCTTGATTTTTACTATTAAACGAATTCCTATGAATGGTCAACCAATAACCAGCCCAAACTGAGACCATTCCATAGGCAAGCACCAATCCTTGACACTATTAATACTACTCCGTTATACTTGCCCATAGGAGCTTAGCATGACTGTCCTCTGAGAGGCTCCACCCAGCAGCTGACTCAGACAGAGGCAGATACCCACAGCCAAACAGTGGGTGGAGCTTGGGATTCTTATAGGAGGAAGGATTGTGTGCCTGGAGTGTATAGGAACTCTGCAAGAAGATCAACAAACTCAACTAAACTGGACATGTGGGGTTTCAGAGACTGAATCACTGACCAAAAGGCATACATGGGCTGGCAGATGTGTAGTTTAATCTTCATGTGGGGCCTGAAGAACAACTGGAGTGAGGACTATCCCCAAAGCTCTTGCCTGTAAGGGAGAATATGTTTTTCTAGCTGGACTGCTTTGCTGGCCTCAATGGGAGAGGATGAGCTGAGCCTTGTAGAGACTTGAAGGCTAGGGTGGGGTGATATCCAGGGGACTCCCACTCTCTAAGAGGGGAAAGTGAGGGGGAATGGAGAAAAGAATTATGGGACAAGGGGACCGGGAGGAGGACAATGAGTAGGATGTAAAGTGAGTAAGTAAAAAATAAATAAAAAGAAGAATCTGTATATAATAAATATTATTTATTAATTACCATAATCACATTGTAGGTATCATGTGTAAATTATTGTAATTAAAATTAATTGAAAGGTAATTGTTATGGTCAATTATTTGTTTAGAATTTTGAGAACATTATATTATGAATATTTTGCCTGTATTGAATATTTTAATACTTGAATTGATGGATTCACCAGGTCTTTTTCTTTAAAATTGTGACATATCATAAAATAGTGTCTAAGATATTGTATATTATTTTCACAGTATAACAGAATTTGAATAAGACTTTTAGAAAATAAAATGGAAACTTACAAAAGTTTATAAAAGTATATAAAAAAAACTCTTCCATTATTTGAATATAGTTTTGTGGAAATATAAAGAATACTATTTTTAAAAGGAGGTTTAAGAGCTAATGTTTTAAGTAGCTTATGAGGTCATTATAGTGAAGCAGGTGCCTTGAACATTTACCTCATGCCAAGCATAAATGATAAATTTCAAGGACAGGCAATATGCATGAAGAACTCATTACTCACAAATATTTTTAAAAGGTCCAGATATGTAATACTGTACTTTAATTTCAAAGGGCAGAAAAAGATATCAAACCTAGTGAGAGAAGAGATCTTATAAACATTAATAAATTCTTTAAAATCATAAAAAATGTAATAGCCCCCAACTGTTATAAACCAAAATATGCTTCTAAATTTCAAATATGAGGTTGGTACAGCATGGGCATCTGAAAAGTAAGAATGCTTTCCCTTTATTAAAAAAAAAAAGAAAAAGAAAAGTAAGAATGACAAAGTATGGGCAGAGTCCATCACACAGTCCTGGTAACAGGACACGACTGAAAATAATGGCGTGGATATAGTGCCAAAGCCTGATAAGCTACAGAGGCATCGTCAACAGCAAGAAAGAGGATGCTGGCAAGGCTCGCAGAGCAGATTGTATCTACAGTTTATCTTTTGCCAAGTAAGTGACTGGTCTTTGGAGAGTAATCCATAGGCTTACATCTCCTTTACTTTCTCAAAAAAAGGAACATGCCAAGCTATTTCATCCAGTATTTTGGTTGGCAATATGACATATTATAGAAGATCACACCTTGTTATCAAAGTGCAAAACAGAAACAGAAAATTAACTTCAATCTAAGTATAAAGCACATGAGAGATGAGAGATACAAGAATAGTGCCACTGGTTTGCTGTAGATTGCTTTTATTATGTTTAGGTAAGGGCCTTGAATTCCTAATCTTGACAAGACTTTTATCATGAAGGGGTGTTGGATTTTGTCAAACGCTTTCTCAGCATCTAAGGAGATGATCATGTGGTTTTGTCT
>NC_034602.1:68450877-68456773 GCF_900095145.1 Mus pahari
TCATTGGGAAGAGAGGCCCCTTGGTCTTGTAAACTTTATATGACCCAGCACAGGGGAAGGCCAGGGCCAAGAAGTGGGAGTGGGTGGGTAGGGGAGCATGGGCGTGGGGAGGGTATAGGAAACTTTCGGGATAGCATTTGAAATGTCAACTGTAAATAAAGAAAAATAAAAAGAATAAATTAAAAAAAAAAAAAGAATAGTGCCAACATGATTGAAGAGAGCTGAGTATTAGGGTGTCAGAACACGTTAAAGCACTTTACACATAGATTTCTCTAACTTCAATGGCAAAAGATTTGTTGGTCAAGTATGTTTAAAAACTTTCATTTTAAGCATATGAAGTATGCTAACAAAAATTACTTGGCAGCATAAAATAGGAACCACTGTAAAAATGGAAATGAGAGGTCAAATCGGTAATCATTAAATATTATTTTTTCATTTAATTGCTATTTATTTTTTTAAAACATGAGGTATTTCAGAGTGCTCTAAGGTGCAGCACTAAATATACATATGTTGAAGAAATTAAACACAGAATTTTGCCATTTTATTCAGTTTATTCACCGAACATGAACAAATACAGTAAAAAGGAAGAAACAGGCTAGGGAATATATATATATATATATATATATATATATATATATATATATATATATATATATATATTTTCTTTATAAAAGTTTCTTTTTATAAATTTTATTTATAATTTATATTTTACATTCCGTATATTGTTCCCTGGCACTCCATCTACCTTTCATCTGTTCCACATCCCACACCTCCTCCCCACCTTACCCATTCTCCATGTGAATGCCCACACTCCCACCCCACCTGACCTCTAAGCTACCTGGGGCCTCCAGTCTCTTGAGGGTTAGGTGCATCATCTCTGAATGAATACAGACCCAGAAGTTTCTTAGTTCAAAAAGTGATAAAGTAATATCTACTCAAAACTTCTACAATTCAGTTTTATATAAAAATATAAGTATCAAATTTAGTTATGTATCAGCATCATACTAAAGTATATAGGCTGTGTAGGAACTAGCACAGTACGTAACAGATTAACAATATATTTGTATACAAAGCATAGTACTTAGGTGTGAAATTCCTGTCTAATACTACCCTTGATGTATACCTCTGATGTAATGCGAGTATATCAATGGTATTTATACAAGTGTCCCCATGGGCATCAAATGGACCTCCCCCCCCCCCACTTCTGTGGCATTTGCTGGAAGTTAAGCACCTTGGAAAAAGAAGGAATGACTCTGTTTGGAAACTTCGACTAGAAGAAGGTGACTTCACATCCTCTAATGCTTTCAGAAATTGGCAAGTATTAATTAGAGTCATCAGTGAACAACAGCTACTTAAAATATATGCCTTTAACATTTGTTTCATCTTCATTAGTCATTGAGGTAAAGCAAATTGTGAACACAGTTCAGCCAGAAGGGAGACTATGAAATCATTGTAGAGATTATAAAAATCTTTGAAAACAATGTGCTGATGTTTATGAATCTTCAGTTGAGCTAAGCATATATTATTGTTATTGAAAATAATTCACAACTTTTAGAAACAAATTTTGATTATCACTGTCATATTCAGCACATCTGTCATTCAAATATAACTGCAAAGTCACTTTCGCAACTAATGGCAATGTTAAATGTAAGGTTTATATGGCTTAAGTTTGTAATGAAACACTGCAAGAAATGTGGTAATGGTAAAACCTCTATTCTTAAAAAATTATAATGTCTCAATTTTATAAAAAAAATAGTAGTTTCATGTATTTTTCCAATATATTCAGAAGAAAATTGTTCATATTTTAAAAGTGCTTTAATTGCCATCTAGTTATACTGTAATGGAAGGAAGGAAATATACTCATAACGATGTATTAACAAGGATGACCTGAAGAAATAGAAACTTTCTTTTTGTGACTAGTCTCTGTTAAAGAAAGTGATGACTGAATGTGGAGAGAGAAGATGTCCCCAAAGATGAAGGGAATAAATGATTTGATTCTAAACTGAGATGTATATTTCTTTTGATCTGTGATTAAATTCTTTCTCTAGGACAACTTGCAGATGGACTATTAGGGTATATTTTAGGAACTATAAAGACTAAGATAAATGCCAGAAAGTGGATAGGAGATTGTAATTCCAATTTCCACAATGGTAATTTGGTTCTAGAAAAAAACATTATCAGACAGATTTATAGCCAGTTTTTAGTGCCCAAACATCAATGATAGATGGCTTGATTTCTAACTGGAGGGAGAATTTTCACACCAAAACAAAGAGCTCTCCTCTCAACATTTTATAACAAATGGTCTATGTTTTATAGCAATGACTGCATTCAGAGATAGGAGACTTGTTTGAATTTGCAAATTATACAAAACCAAGAACAGAACTAAAATGTTTAACAGGGAAAACAAAATGTATGTCTTGATAAATTAAGCACTAACAAAAGATATACCAGCCAATGTTTTATATAAAAAAACTGTCTTAAATATAGATTTCAGATGGCTTAAGTCTCAATGCATAGGGCTGTCATATGGTTCTTGGTGAATCTATTTGGACCTTAGAGCCTCATTATATCAAAAGAAGAAATGTCCTGTCTAGTTCAAACACCTTGCTTTCGAGTAGACTGAGTTGGGGATAGGAATTTAGAGAAATTGACTATGGAAATAAATGAATGTTTACAAGTCATGCCACATTCAGACTGGACTCTAGCCAACCATCAGACTAAGTATGGGGACCCCAATGGGGAAGAACTGAAGGAGAATGGGCTAGCAACCCCACAGGAAGGACAACAATATCAACCAACCAGACCCCACAAAGCTCCTATGGACTAAACCACCAACCAAGGAGTGCACATAGAGAGACCCAAGGCTCCAGCTGCACATGTAGCAGAGGATGGCATTATCTTGAATCAATGGGAGGGGAGGCCCTTGGTCCTGTGGAGGCTCAATGACCCAGTTTAGGGGAATGTTAGGGCAGTGAGGCAGGAGGGGGTGTGTTGGTGAGGGAACACCCTCATAGAAGAGAGGATGGGATAGGGCATAGGGAGTTTAACTGGGAAGGGGGATAACATTTAAAATGTAAATAAATAAAATAATAAAAAAAATCTCAGGGTGAAAACTGAATGCTTTTACTTTCAGTAGGCACAGATAGCGTACCGGAATAGTGTTAATGGATAGAATTGTGGAACAACTGTTATACAAATGAATCAATACTAATATTTTTCCTAATTATATGTACCCAAACAGAAGGTTTTCCATCGCCCATGGTCTTTCAATGTAATGTAAATTGATAATCAGTAAGGACAATGTGTACCGTATTGTGTTGGTGCTCCTTGCGAAAGTAATGGTTGGCACATACTAGCTACAAACAACTATGATTAAAGATAGAATAGAATAAGCATAAAAGTACTTATTAACTTATAGAGCCACTTATTATTAGATTAGCACACAAATTTTCCCAAAACTTGGTGCTGCTATTTTTCTTTTGTCAGAAAAATGATGTTCACAAGGATAAAAGTACTTCTTTACCTGTCAGCTTTGGAGTGAGTGGTAAAAAACATTCTAGCTAAAAACAAACAAACAAACAAACAAAAGATTCTAGCTGTGATACAGCTGTCCACTAAGTTAGCATCAAACACTAACACTTAGTTAATAGGAAACTCTTGAAGATGACTACAGCAAACATTGCATTTTAAGCTAACTTGTCTGTCAAATAAAATTGTTTAAATGTAAGTTAACTGGAAAAGTGATTAAAGCAAATCTGAATAATATCTAAAGCCTTTTAGTAACTCTAGTTTTAAGTTTGTTGTATAGACATGGAACACCTCTAAACATATTACACCAGAATATATATGTTACATATAAAATAAAAGAGTACCCTATGACTTTTCAACTGGGAGTATAGCTTTTAAAGTACTTATAGAAGATGATTGCACTATGATATTCTAAAGTCTTTTTTAAAATATCATTCTTTCAGTAGCCATTGTGTTTTCAAGATTTTTGTTTATTTTCAAGATGAAAACATTACACCAGACCTCGAAACGTTATGCATAAACTTTCTCTGCAGCATCTGTGGCTATGAAATAGGAATAATAATGTTTTCTCTCCTCTTACCTTGATGGGTTGTTTATGAGGATGAAATGAGGATGTGAAAGCACTTTAGAACTGTAAAAGTAACTGTGAAAATCCAGGGAAATTCAAAATGAATAATGAATGTGAGAACTCAGGCAGGAAAGTATTTTCATTTTCCTTAATGATATTATCGAAAGCCATAATAAGAAATGGAAACTCAGGCTATCTCCTAAGATATTGAAAATAATATTTTGTAGTCATCACCTTGAAATAGTGGATAAGTCTAAGTTAGTAAAGTGTTCAAATATTAACTAACAATGATATATGCTGAATAAATTTCAATATACTGATTATTTACCTCCAAGATCATGATAATATCTAGTAGCATAGCTATCTAGGATATAATGTCAATTTCTTGTTAAGATTGCAGATATAATGTGCAGCCATATCTTTTGGCAAATAACATTTGTACAAGATATCTCATCCCTAAATGTGTGCAAATTGCATGAACTTTCTGAGTACTTTATTTTATTATCTCTGAAGTATAAAAATATTTATCTCTCAGGCTTGGTAAAAGAGTCATATAGGTGGTCTAATGTATAAGTAGTACAATGACTTATTGGAAAAAAAATCTCAAAAATGGAACAATAGACACAAGCACACACACACACACACACACACACAAATACAGGGGATGGGACAAGGTGGAGAGGGAGAGAGAGAGACATAGAGAGAGAGACAGTCAGAGAGAGAGAGACAGAGAGACAGAGACACAGACACACAGAGAGACAGGCACACAGAGAACATTTAGTTACAGTTCTATTCTATGAAGATTATCTCTTGACTATATGTCATTGTAATATCCTTTCCTCAAGAAAGAGATTCTGTATTTTTATTTAAGCATAAGTATTTTTCTTTTTATTTTATTGTAGCTGTTCTTGGCTTCTTTGTGAGTTCTTTTTTCTTCCACCATTATTATTCTACTCTTTCAACCCCCTAACACTATAGAAGAGAAGAAAAAAAATAGAGAGGAAAGAAAAGCGATCCCTGAATAAAGTCAGGGGTTGGAAAAGGGGCACCATTATCCTTAGACTATTCTCTGCTTATTAGAGATGTTTAGTTCCTTAGGGTGAGCTTGATCTTCATTGTCAGGATCTCTAATTTCTACTTCTTGTTTCTTCTTTGCTCATAACTACTTAATAAACCTTGAAGAACAGCAACCTACCACAAAACACCACCTGAATGACCAAGAAAAACCAAGTAACCCTACTTCTCAGAGCCCTCTGAAACATTTATATACCCTCTGAACAGTCCCCAGAATCCCAAAAGTCACATAATCACAGAAATTATCTGCAGCTGGCAAAGTGATACATCTGCTGGAGCATGAAGCAAATAATAGGCAGGTACTGTGTATAGTCTGAAGAATCCCCACATCTGGAATTCAAACACAGGCACTTCTCTATTTTTGTGTTTTTTTTAAAGAAACCAAAATTCTTACTACGTTCTAGATTCTGTCTGTCTTTTGGAATCAAGCCTTTTGTATATAGTCCATCCTGTCTTCAAACACAAGCCTCTCAGTTCTTTCAGTCTCTGCCTCCCAAGCAAGTAGTATGACAGAGCTTCCTGATATTCCTTATTACACGAATCTTTGACATTTTCCTGGTTATAATTTGTATATAAACTTTAGGTAGAGACACATATCAATAAATTGAAATTGGTTGAAATAAGACAACTTTCTTTCTTTCTTTCTTTCTTTCTTTCTTTCTTTCTTTCTTTCTTTCTTTCTTTCTTTCTTTCTTTCCTCCTCCTCCTCCTCTTCCTCCTCCTCCT
>NC_034602.1:68456893-68461565 GCF_900095145.1 Mus pahari
TCCTCTTCTTCTTCTTCTTCTTCTTCTTCTTCTTCTTCTTCTTCTTCTTCTTCTTCTTCTTCTTCTTCTTCTTCTTCTTCCTTTTTAGAAATAAACACCAGTAGTATCATATTCCAGAGATAACCACTAGGGGCTGCAATGTTGAAGCTCTAGGTTTTCCATTTGTTATATATCTTTGGAAGAACTGTATTTAAGAATCCCAGTCTGTGACTTTGGATCAGTGATAGCTTATGAAAGAATTGTTGCACAGACTCTAATGTCATTTAACATGTTTTATAAAAGTTAAGAACTAGATTAGGAAGCAGCTATTTGGAAGACTGTTCAAAGCACCCTGCTGTAAAAATTATTTTTACCTTCAAGTTGATTTCAATGTTAACACAGATAATGTTTCATACTACCAATGAAGACCTACAAAGTATTATAACCATACATAATGAAGCATTTTAGAGAACCACAGGGCTGGACTCTCATAGGTCAAAGTTGTCTTGAGAAATGATTGTAGTTTTTTTTTTTAATTTTTTTTAAATTGGATATTTTCTTTATTTACGTTTCAAATGCTATCTGGAAAGTTCCCTATACCCTCCCCCTACCCCTGCTCCCCTACCCACCCACTCCCACTTCTTGGCCCTGGCCTTCCCCTGTGCTGGGTCATATAAAGTTTGCAAGACCAAGGGGCCTCTCTTCACAATGATGGCCAATTAAGCCATCTTCTGCTGCATATGCAGCTAGAGACACGAGCTCAGTGGGTACTGGTTAGTTCATATTGTTGTTCCACCTACAGGGTTGCAGGCCCCTTCAGTTCCTTGGGTACTTTCTCTAGCTCCTCTATGGGGGGCCCTGTGTTCCATCCAATAGCTGACTGTGAACATCCACTTCTGTTTGCCAGGCACTGGCATAGCCTCACAAGAGGCCACTATATCAGGGTCCCTTCAGCAGAATCTTGCTGGCATGTGTAATAGTATCTGGGTTTGGTGGCTGATTGTTTTGGCATTTGCGCAAAAGTCCTGAATTCCTTTTATGGCTTGAGCTTTCTTTTAGCATTGAGGTATTGTGTGGTGTTTCTTATGAGCTTGTCCATGAGTGTTTCAGAAGACAAAGCAAGGTGAAGTAAAAAAGTCTTTATAATCTAACAGCAAAGATATTCAGAATACTAGTTTTTTTTTTAAATTAAATTATCAATCCAAATATGACCGTTTGGTTGTAGTCCAGGGTACTTCCCTTTGTTCTTACTTGTTGATAAGCTGACCTTCTATAACAAAGTCCCAATATGCAATGCATATCTGACATGCAGTCTGATGGAGGGCCAAGAAGAATAGTTTTATACTCTAATAAAAGGAGTCTCATGAAAGCTAAATGGTGCATTTCCTTATCATCAGGAGATTTGTGATCTGAAACTATGTTGGAATAAATTAATAAATTGATGGATAACTCAGGAACATGTCAGTACAAACCTAAAATGCTATGTGTGTTCCAAAAAAATCATGATATTTTAGACAGAAGAATATATACAAATAATTTTGTTTCTGAAATAATTCATTATTATATAAACCTTGGTAAATTAAACTGAAACAAATTGCTTGACAATAGTCACTATAACTTTTGGACTAGACACAACACTACAGATAATGATGAGTCCATGTGAACATTTCTTGGGCATGATTATTTTATATATACTGCCATCTATTTGACTCATTTCCTATGATGTCAACATTTTAATATGAGTTGGTGTGGCTTGGAGTGCAGGTCAGTGGTATAGTACGTACATTGTTTTCCCTTAGCCATTGGACTATAGAAGAAAAAAATAAAGATACTATTTAAGGCTGCCATGTCAACTGCCCAAAAACTATGTTTTTTATATTACAAGGAAAAGGGGGCTACTTAGTTCATAAGAGGAAGAGGGTTTTAGATGGCAAATCTTATATTCTTCAATATTTTTATTTATTTGAATCCCCAGTTAGTATGTTTAAAATCTTGACCCTTAAAATATAAACAAATAAAAATATACAACCCCAACCTAACATTTTTATTGCCAAACTTGAGGTAATATCATAGAGTTGTATATTTTGAAGTTCTGGCAATTTTCCAACTATGTGTTGTCATATTCAGTCCAGAAAGTGTGATAATATTTGCAGATTATTAGTGAAGGGACACTGCATTCAACCTTCTCTTCCATGGCTCTATGATCCCACACATTTACAGCATAGATTACCACAGACTTATCTGAGTGAATGCTCCGGTAATATGAAGAATTATCTATCCTTTATGTTATTTTCATGATCCTACTATAGACCTTTATTTTTCTCTATTAATGGAAAATTCAGACAATAAGATGTTTTAAAGCTTGTAAATATTTGTCATAATTTAGAATTCTCTTTTCCATCCATGCTCTGAAAAATTTTCTTCAATTTTACCCTGCTAATATTGTTTTTTGCTTGTTTGTTTTTCTATGTGACATTCAAGTATGAAATGCTGAAAGCTGAAGAGCTGTCTTACATAGATGCTTTGACAACATAGTGGTATAATCCCATTAAACTTATATCATCATACACCCTAAAGTTATATTTATGGTGTCTTGACTTGATCCTTCCAGCATCCTACAGAGGTTCTTTTGATTTAGAGACATAAGGAGATATGAATTGTCCACTATATATATGCAAACTTTCTGCAATAAATTCTTAGGAAAATTCATGATTCCTTTCAAAAGGATTAATAGGAAATGAAACTAGTGACTGCCATCTGTACCTGCCAGCATAGGCTGTTCCACAGCCCTCTATGTACAAGTCCCTAACAGAAAAGAGCTGTTCTCCCAGGCTCAGAGGTGAGATAGCCCCTTTCTCTCCAATAACTGTCTGGAGCTGGGCGGAGAGGAGAACACTGGGTACAGGAACAGTGGATCAGCTGGAGCAGGATCCTTCTGGTTGACATCTGAAATTGTAGAAGATTTCAGAAGATGGAAAGAAAACACATACTCATGGATTGGTAGGATTAATATAGTCAAAATGGCCATTTTGCCAAAAGCAATCTACAGATTCAATGCAATTTCCATCAAAAGTCCAACTCTATCCTTCATAGAGTTAGAAAGAGCAATTTTCAAATTCATCTGGAATAGCAAAAAAAACAAAACAAAACAAAAACAAACAAACAAACAAACAAACAAAAAAACAAAAAACCTAGAATATCAAAAACTATTCTCAACAATAAAGGAACGTCTGATGGACTCACCATCCCTGACCTCAAGCTGTACCATAGAGTAATTGTGTTAAAAAACAAAAAAAAAAAACCAAAACAACAACAACAAAAAACTGCATGGTATTGGTACAGTGACAGGTAGGTAAATTAATGGAATAGAATTGAAGATCCAGAAGTGAAACCCCACATCTATGGTCACTTGATCTTTGACAAAGGAACAAAAATCATCTAGTGGAAAATAAAACAGCATTTTCAACAAATCTTTCTGTTTCATCTGGTGGTTAGCAAGAAGAAGAATGCAAATTGATCCATTCACATCTCCTTGTACAAAGAGCAAATCTAAGTTGATCATGGATTTCCACATAAAACCAGATAAGCTGAAACTAATAGAAAAGTAACTGGGGAAGAGCCTCGAGCACATGTGCATATGAGAAATTTTTCTGAACAGAATACCAATAGCTTATGCTGTATGATCTAGAATTGACAAGTGAGACCTCATAATATCGCAAAGCTTCTGTAAGGCAAAGGACACTGTCAATAGGACAAAACGTCAACCAACAGATTGGGAAAAGATCTTTACCAATCCTACAACTGATAAACAGCTTATATCCAATATATACAATGAACTCAAGAAGGTAGACTCCAGAGAACCAAATAACCCTATTAAAAAATGGGGTAAAAATCTAAACAAAGAATTCTCAACTGAGGAATACTGAGTGGTGAGAAGCACCTAAAGAAATGTTCAATATCCTTACTCATCAATGCAAATCAAAACAGTCCTGAGATTCCACCTCACACCCATAAAAATGGATAAGATAAAAAACTCAGCTGACAGCAGATGCTGGCGAGGATGTGGAGAAAGAGGAACACTCCTCCATTATTGATAGGATTGCAAGCTGGTACAACCACTCTGGAAATCAGTTTGGTGGTTCCTCAAAAAATTGGACACAGTGCAACCTGAGGATCCAGAAATACCACTTCTGGAGATATACCCAGAAGATGCTCCAACATGTAATAAAGACATATGCTCCACTATGTTCAGAGCAACCTTATTTATAATAGCCAGAAGCTGGAAAGAAACCAGATGTTCCTCAACAGAAGAATGGATACAGAAAAAGGAGTGCTATCCTACTCAGCTATTAAAAACAATGAATTCATGAAATTTATAGGCAAATGGATAGAACTAGACAATAACATCTTGTGTGAGGGAACCCCATCACAAAAGAACATACATGTTATGCACTAACTGATAAGTGGATATTAGCCCAGAAGCTCACAGTACTAAAGATTCATAGACCGCATGAAACTCAAGAAGAAGGAAGACCAAAGTGTAGATTCTTTGGTCCTTCTTAGAAGGGGGAACAAAATACCCATGAGTGGAGACACAAAGACAACGTGTACTATTAAGTACTATTAAGTACTATTAAGTTCTCTCTCTCTCTCTCTCTCTCTCTCTCTCTCTCTCTCTCTCTCTCTCTCTCTC
>NC_034602.1:68461705-68471705 GCF_900095145.1 Mus pahari
TGTGGTGTGTGTGTGTGTGTGTGTGTGTGTGTGTGTGTGTGTGTGTGTGTGTTTGAATACTTGATCATATTTATCTATGTGTACCATGTGCATGCTCAGACAAGAAAAGGGTGCTGGTTCTTCTGGAACTAGAGTTATGATACTTGCAAACTGGTTTCTGGGAACTGAGCCCAGGTCCTCTGCAAGAATATACAGTACTCCTTACCTCTGACCATTCCCTTTATCCCCTCTATTTCTTAATTCTTAAATTTTAGGATTACTATTATAACTTTCTTTTCTTTTTGTTTTTTCAAGACTGAGTCTCTGTGCCTCCGCTGGCAGGTACAGATGGCAGACACTAGTTTCATCTCCTATTAATCCTTTTGAAAGGAATCATGAATTTTCCTAAGAATTTATTGCAGTTCTGTCTGCACTGGAACTCAGAGTTCCACCTGTCTCTGTCTCCACAGTGCTAAGATTAAAGTCATGTACCACCATGGCCAGTCATCATTATTTACATAGTGAATACATCGTATACTAGAACGTCTATTTTTGTATATTTGTATAACATTCATCAATGAAGTTTGTGAAAAAATCTCCAGTTTTTTCAATATTACTATACAGCTAAAGTCTGAGGTTAACCTGAGGTTACTTTAAAGGTTCTCTGAATTGATTTAGGGTTCCAGTGAAAATCTGAGTGAAAGAGGCCGGTAAATGCTAAATAATAGCTTGATTCAGAAGTTAAAATTGACTGGTACAATAGAGTATATAATTTGGTGAAGAATGTTCTTGCAGTTTGAATCCAGTCGGTCAATACTATTTTGCTCCACTGTACAACTTACTAATGATTTAACACAGTTTGTCACTTGTGTGCCTGTCTTCACTGCAAGGAGAAACATGGCTTGTGTGTTTATGGTATTTAATCTTCTCCACTATGGGTTTTATAATTTCTCAGAGTACATTGTCAGTTCTGTGTCTGGGAATTGGGATTGATGTGATGATGGTTGACAAGTGGTTTCCAATGGGGAAAAGGAAAAGTGTGTATTCAAGAAATGAGGTGGTTTAGTACTTTTTACACTCTGATGCCCTATAAAAACCATCAAAGAGTGTTGCTTTAGTCAAGATGATGTGCTCTCGAGGAAGAAAGCTTCTCTCCAAGCCTGCTACCCATTTCCCCCTGCATGTGGGATTTCCTTTCCTTTCTCCTTCAATGAGATATCTTCCAGTACTCACTACCCTGAAGCAGGGGTTTGCAGAATCACAATGACATCAGAAAAGGTTGGTGCCAACAGCAATGAAAATAAGACAAACTTGCAGACACATTCAGAAATTTCCAATTAGCCTGATGCATCTGGTCACAGGCATGCCCATCTTTTTGAAATCTTCACTGTTCTGCTTGTTATTATAGTCAAATGTTATAAAACTGTATGGGGAAAGCTTATTGCACTTAACCTGTAGTTAGAGAAACATTCTTCTTTTTTCACGTGTACCCAAAATCACCTTCATAATGCATACACCATTCAACACATACACCATTCAATCCTATTGGAAACAGCATAATCAATACGTTTGGCCTTCTGAATAAGGATTTGTGTAAACATTAATATTTTTTTCTCTTTCTTCAAGAGTCCTCTCCTTGAATTCTCTATCCTGGAAGACAGTTGAGAAACAGAGCAGAGAAAATCTTTATCTGATAGGAACAGCATGAGTGCTCAGCTAACCCAAACAAAAACTGCCCTGAGTCTTCACTGAAGGTGAAAAAGATTGTAAGGCCTTACTATTTGAAGCATTTTCTCTTAAATCCATTACAAAATATAACATTATTTGGAAGGAAAGTGATTAATACATAAAATACATTTACAAATATAATTAATTTCTCTATTTATATTTTTGAAATTTAGTTTATATTAGTTCATAGGCTATAGTTTATATCAGTTAATAGTAGTCAGCTGTGTAGAGGATTAAGGATATGGTAGGTAATGTTGAATGGGGAGAATAATGTGGCCACATTATTCTAGCAGATGTTATTACACCCCTGTCAGACTGTTAATGTTACTATTATTGTGCAGACCCAGTGCAAGGATCCATACCTCCTTTGTGTTTTGAATTGCTCTGGATTTTTCTTGCTCATAAAATGATATGCTGTAGCTTTTCACCCATACTTTGGCTCTTACATAACTTCTGTTCTCTTTTCTAAAATGTTTCCCCATTTTTACAGGGGGTGCTAAAAATATCTTGTTTAGGGCCAGTCACTCTTTCATCAGTCAATCTGAAGACCCTATGCAGTCTATGCCTTTCAGTCACCATCATCACTAGAGACTAAGGAATGTCTGATGAAGACTGACAATAGCACACACCAATGGGTATCAATGTAACTGTTTAGAAGTCAGTTTGATTCTATGACATTTAGCTAAACAATAGTATCCACTCTCCTTTTCTTATATCTCTGGCTTGAATTTTTGCCAAGATTCATAGTACACAGCATGGATTCTCTCCACTGGAATAGGTTTCTTATCCAATCAGAAAGTAGTTGGTTGCACATAATAGTGCCAGTATTGCACATGTGGGGAGGGCTTGTTGGGAAGGTTAGTTTTGTAGATCATAGGGTTCATACCCGAGTAAGACAATTGATACATGTGCTTTCCCTAGTAAAGCCTGCTGAAAACCTTCCAGGACTACAAAATTTATCCAGGTCTGTTTCAATTTGATTGGTTTATATCTGACATTCAAAATTTTCTTCAGATAGATTCAAGGAGAAGAGGAACTGTCACATTCAGTTGTCAATGCATTAATGAGTGCATCAAAGTACAGTGGATAGTTCTAACCAATGGTCACATGGTTCTTCCCAGCTAAATGAAATGAGTCACAAACCCAAACTAATTGTGAAACTTGGAGACTGGTAGTGCTAAGAGGTGGATGATAGGGATAGGGGGAAGATGAGAAAAAGTTTTGACAGAGGAAGTAATCAGAACACGTTGTATACCGTGTAGAATTGTCAAGTAAGAAAATGAGTCAAGAAAAACGATCACAAATAATTATGAACTCATGCTTATTTTTTGTGATCACAGAAAGTGGCGAGAATAATATGTGCATTTCAGTTTTCTGTATATATTTTCATTATTATCTGCCATAATTTGATGGTATCAATTTGATAACAACAATTTAGTAAACCCTCCAGACATGGCTTTCTTGTTAACCTAACATGTCTTCTGTACTGTTTCAAATCATTTGATCCAGTGCTTTATTGGATTTTAATCCCCAGATGAGAATATTCCTGAATATAAAGTGTGTGACATATACTGTCTTTAGTCATAAATATTGTAACTCTTCTATAGTGTGTTGAATATGACCACCATCCAGAGTTTTCCTTTCTGCTTTGATTTCTAAATATATTTCTTTGTACGTTATATACTTTGCTCTTATAAGTGTTTCCATTACACAAGAAATATTTGCAATACTTAGGAAAGCATCAAAAATAATATGGTGACTTTTCACATAGTGATAATAGCTGTTAACCCTCCCCTTGTCCTTAGATGTCAAATGGTACTCATACACAATGGCAATGATTAACTGATCATTTCATAGGCAGTATTATTCTATAATTTTAGGCTCTATGAACAATCCTCTTGTCCTATCTGCTTCTTGTATGCTTCTCTTTCTGGATGAACCAATCCTATCTACCGTTTCAGATACTATGACTTTTCAGATAGTTTCTGAGCTTCTTTTATCCCTGCATTCTTTGCACTCTAACTGCTGATTATATTTCCCCATTGTACCTGCACTCCTGTATTAGTGTATTGTCCATTACTGAAGTTCAGTTTTTGAAATTCCAAAATGAGGAAGCCCCATTTGTTTGATGTTTGGTGAGGGTCTCATGGTATATGGTAGAATAGTAGGAGCTTGTGTGAGAGACTGAATGCAAGTGAGACAGGAAGCTGGCGCACAGAGAACAACCAGACTCACTTCTTAACAACATTTTTCTCTTCTGAGAATAATCAGAGGTTCCCATAAGAACTGAACAACTCCTTTCCTTCAAAGAGCAGAGCCCCCAATAACAAATAACTTTTCAGCAAGTCCCACTATTTAAATTAAGTTCTATTACCTTCTAATGGCAATTTAGGCTAAACCACTCTTCCAATACACAGATAATTAATAATATCCTTAGATATAGTGCACAGGAAATCAAGTGAAGATATTTTAAATTTAATCTCATTTTAATTTCTGATAAAGTATCTTGCTCTTTTTAATGGTCATTATGCTGACTAGCCATGACTCATATCTTGTTCTATAAAATACAAAATTTTATTTTTCTTTCTATCTGCAAAACAGGTTAGTCAGGAAGTCTTCTTGATTTTTGCCTCATTAGATTTTGCTTCTCATCTTGATTCATCATTCCTCTGTGTGATTTGGTCTTTACTCTAGTTTCTTCTTTTAATTATTGATGTTTCACTCTCCATGAATACATTTTCCCCAGGGTATACATTGATTCATTACAAACTTTCCTTTAAAAATTACAGCACAAAGGCTGAGGCAGATTTGTGAGCTTCAGACTAGCCTGGGACATATGGCAAGATCCTGTCAGCAACAACTAAAACAATAACAACCCTGTGTTCTATTACTTGTAGAATAAATTCTAATTTCTTCATAATATGCTGCTTGATATCAATCCAATTCCATTGAGCTCAGTAGCTCTCATTCCTAGAATTTTGTTTCATGTGTTTACCTCCAGTACTATTTTCTTTTTTAATGATTTTCTCCACATGTCATTATTTTCCCAAGATTTTTCATTTTCTGTGAAATACCACTGTAGTCTTATATTTGTGGGTCTCATGCCTGAGAAATAACTTGATTGGTATCACTATTTCACTTTGTTTTCATTCATTGCACTGCAGTTCTATTATAGATATGTTAAATGTACTCAGACAATCCAAATATATGCACAAAGGATTGATGGTATAATTTTAGTTTACATGAGATATACATGCAAAATTTGAATTCCAAGTTTATTCTGGATCTCACAGGCTTTTGGTAGGTGTACATTATTGTATGTGCTAATTATTCTAGTTTTGGAAGTTGTGGCAATTGCCTCCTGGTTTAGAAATTTTGGATAAAAGGGATTTTCTATGCATCCTTTCTTCTTTTGCCATCTAAGAGTAATTGAGAAATGCCTGGTTGTTTCTATGGCATCTTCCCAATGAAAATATTCTCTCTCTCTCTCTCTGTCTCTCTGTCTCTCTGTCTCTCTCTCTCTCTCTCTCTCTCTCTCTCTTTCTCTGTCTCCCTATATTTCTCTCTGCCTCTCTCTCTGTGTGTGTCTTATTTTTTTTTTCTGTGCTTTTCTGCATGTATGTGTGTTCCCTGCATACTTATGTGGTGTATGTTGAAGGTACGAGAGGGTATTAGATCTTCTGAAACTAGAATCAGTAAGAGTTGTGAGATGCAGTCTGGGTGCTGAGTCTGGTACTCTACAAAGCAGGAAATGATCATAACCTTTGAGTCATCGGTCCAGCCTCCCAGGCTGAGATAGATTTTCTGTTATCTCTCTCAATCTCTTTCTGCCTCTCTTTCTCTGTTTCTCTATCTCTGTCTCTCTGTCTCTATCTCTGTCTCTCTCTGTGTCTCTGTCTCTGTCTCTGTCTCTCTCTCTCTCTCTCTCTCTCTCTCTCTCTCGTGTGTGTGTGTGTGTGTGTGTGTGTGTGTGTGTGTGTGTGTGTGTGTACCCATTTTAAAGTAACCCTGAGAACTGGCAGGACTTTGTGGGCTCATAACGATTATCCCAATTCTCAGGAAGTTGGGACAGGAGAATCATATGCTTGAGGGCAGTTTGTGCAACATAGTAAGTTCAAAGTCAACTGAGACAACCATCAACCAATCCCCTTTCTGAAAGGAGAAACAAAACAGAACACTATGTCAGGGTAGAGTGTTTCCTCCCTTGGCCTGCGTTCATCTCTGCCTTTGAATCCTGGTGCTGAACAGAAAAAGCAAGTTCATAAATCTTTTTAAGTTTTAACTTTAGGATTGGCAGCTCCATCCGGGAACAGACACATTATTTGTTTTTCTTCTAGCACACTGCAATTCTTTATTCATCATTTGATACATTATCTAGCCCTTGAATTTATTTAAATTTTTATAAGCAGAATGGATCTCATATAGATGCCAGCAGTCTTAGACAATTCTCTAGTTCTCCTGCTTGACTGCATCTGTGACCTGCTTGCTTCAGAATGTCTTATTCTTTATTACTTTGTTGACACATTTTCCAGAAAGCTTTTACTGAACATTTTTTTTTAAAATAAACTAGCAGACTAAAGAAACATCTTACCCTCTTAAAACAGTAGATAAAATGCTGGGTCTGCCTGATTGGATATTCAAGGAGAAAGTTCATGTTAGCACTTGAAAGAACAAGAAAACTGAGCCAAGGGTGTCAGAGATGTGGTGAATTGGCCTCATGTGGGTTCAAACTAAAACTTCATTGGAAACTCTGTATTAAAGGAATACTTAGCTTTTTATTTCGATGAAAGAAATGTGGGGCTTACTGTACTTAGAGGAAAATGCCCATGCATACTTTCCTTCAGTTATAGCAACATCTCCTTTTCTGTGATGTTGTGACACTTTATTACCTTTGCAGGAAAAGAAAACATAGAATCATCCGCAAGTAGTAGCATTTCAATGTGACACTTTGGAGCCACTCTGGGGGTTTCGTCTTTGATGTGATCCTTTTCATAACTGACAAATGTAAGGCTGTGTTCCCTCTCATCACCGACTTTGATCTTCCCTGCAGCAAAGCCTGGCTCAAGGCTCCTGTCATTATCATCATTAAGCTTTACAAGAGTTTCCTGCTGCGTGTTGTAGATAGCCACAATATTTTTCATTTCAAGAAAGCCACGAAGGAGTTTCTACTTTCCTTGTTTTATTTCTTAAACTGAGTGTTTCTGGAGTTACAGGCAAAAGGGGGGAAAAAAGTATAAGAGAAACAAAATGTTAACCATACTTCAAAAGTGCATTATGTCTTTGTGATATTTTCCTGGCCAGAAATAAAGTTTCCAAACGTATGAACCAGCTTGAATGTTTTAATGGCCATATATCAGCTAAGTTTTAAAATCCCTTATTGATTCACAAGTGGAGCATTTAATAGAAAGGTAAGCATAAACTAGAAGTGCAACGGTTTTAGAGTGAAGGCTGGTATCCTATTATCTTATTACACAATTTCTATTCCAACTATGTTCTTGAGAATACATTTTGATTTGGTTACTACAAATATTTTGTTCTGCTTATTGGTAGAATTAGTCAAATATAATTTTAATTTATTTATTAATTAAATTATTTTCCCCATGCAAATGAGGAAATGTGCTATGTTTGGGTCAATGTCAAAATCTTAGTGGTGTTTAGACAGCTCTAGAGTGACAGTGATTGAATAATTCATTCATTGCTGAAAGGTCAGCTTGACTATGTCAACAGACATTTGAGAAGGCCATCAGACTTCAGACACAGTGAGCTTTCTGCACGGGTTTGGTTATTAATCTCTTACCATTATCAGAAGATGTCAGGATGTTTAGTATTGGTTACTGTGATTCCGTCTTTAAGGGAACTGAAGTATTGGGATATAGATAGAAAACTGGGTAAGTCAGTAACCCAATGTTACACCCAAGGTCATAGCCAGAGCAGAAACTGCAGATTATATGCCTAAACCCTTGTGTAGTCTTTCATTGTTTAATCAAAGGAAGCAGGCTCTTTGTTAGGTGTGGTTTGACTGCAATTTTGCAGCTTGGAACAAAGTGTATACTATATTTATATACCATCATTAAATTTAATCTCATCTAATCTTCTCACAAGTATTTCTTTAGTGCATGGTATTTGACCAGTCCTATGAGAGAACCAATGTCAGTTATGGTATTTGCATAGAACTTCATGGACACATTAAGTTCTAACTAACATAAGGCACAGAAGTGAAAAATGTGTAGTAACTGTTGGAACATAGCACTAGAGAAAAGAGCAAAGGGCATAAGCCTATGCTCAAATGCTTTTTAATTTAGATTTAGACCTAGGGTATGTGCTCACTTAAGTTGCCAAATAAGTTGGTAAGGTTATAGTTTTTATATATAATATAAATACATCATTTCCTCCTTCCTTTTCTTCCTTTGAACCATCCCATATACCTCACTCTTTCTCTCTTTCAAGTTTATGGCCTTTACAAAATTAGTGTGTGTGTATGTGTGTGTGTGTGTGTGTGTGTGTGTGTGTGTGCATGCGCACATGTGTATGTGTCCCTGTGTGCATGTATGCATGTGTACTCCATTTTTTATTAGACATTTTCTTTATTTACACTTCAAATGTTATCCTCTTACCTGGTTTCCCCTCTGAAAACCCCCTACCCCATCTCCCCTCCCCCTGCTTACCAATCCACCTACTCCCACTGCCCTGTCCTGCCATTCCCTACACTGAGGTATAGAGCCTTCTCAGGATCAATGGCATTTCCTCCCACTGATGCCCAACAATGCCATCCTCTACTACATATGCAGCTGGAGCCCTGAGTCCTGCCATGTGTATTCTTTGGTTGGTGGTTTAATCCCTGGAGCTCTGAGGGTACTGGTTGGTTCATATTTTTGTTCCTTCTATGGGACTGCAAACCCCTTCAGCTCCTTGGGTACTTTCTCTAGCTTTTCCATTGGGGAATCTGTGCTCAGTCCAATGGTTGGCTGAGAGCATTCACCCCTGTATTTGTCAGGCACTGGTAGAGCCTTTCAGGAAACAGCTGTAACAAACTTCTGTCAGCAAGCACTTGTTGGCATCCACAAAAGTGCCTGGGTTTGGTGACAGTATATGGGATGGATCCCCAGGTGGGGCAGTCTCTGTATGGTCTCTCCTTCAGTCTCTGCTCCATGCTTTGTCTCTGATTCTCCTCCCACGAGTATTTTGTTCCCCTTTCTAAGAAGGACCGAAGTATTCACATTTTGGTCTTCCTTCTTCTTGAGTTTCATGTGGTCTGTGAATTGTATCTTGGGTATTCAGAGCTTCTGGGCTAATAATCACTTATCAGTGAGTGTGTGTTCTTTCGTGATTGAGTTACCTCACTAAATACATAAATATAACCTGCTTAGTCTGTGTAATGTTAGCTGTATGTATATGTGTTTAGTGCTGACCACATAGTATAGAATATATAGTCAGTATATTTCTCCTTGGGGGAAGATTTTTCTCCACATCTCATCATTCTTTATTTACCTATAGCTATGTACTTAAGGTTGAGGACTTGTGAACTTTCTACCATCCACCTTAGCAAGTCTATTGGTATCCTCCTTTTCCAGGTCATCTTTAAGTATCCATACTTGGGAGACTCTATGTATGTAGCTCTTAAAATTTTTAGTAGACACAGACTTAGAAGAAGCTTCTTATTCTTCTGGATATTACAATGTTTTTGCCTTCTTTCTTCAAAGATTCCAGAGCCTTACGAGAGTGAATTGTGCTGTAGATATATGCATTGGGACTGGGCTATACAACTCTGCAATTTGACTGCTTACATTTTTCTTTTTTGTAATGGTAACCATCTGATTCAAGGAAAATGTTGATGATGAGTGGTTAAGATTACATTGATCATTTAAAATATATTAACTATTATCTTAGTTTAATAAAATAGTAGTAGTAGGTTCTCCACTAAGATCCATGATTTTACTGACCTGTGTAGTCGGCTGAGTTTTAAGTATCAAACATGATTTACTTCTTGTTGAGCATATCATAATTCCACTTAGACAGTAGCTGTTTACTGCCAAGGTATGTGTGCCCCTACTGTGCCATTAGGTTTATGGTGCCATTCTGGTCTTTTTTGTGGTTCATAGGCATCATAACTGGATTGGACTGCTAGTTGCTTTCCTGTTTAGGAAATTAAGTTTTTGATTTGATAATATTTAACTTTTTATTCAGCATTTAGTTATTTGTTCAGATATATGTATTGGTTTGGATAACAAGCAAAAGGTGGCATCTTCTACTTATTAATATTAAGCATGTATATTTACTTAGGCTCAGTGTAAGA
>NC_034602.1:68476705-68489232 GCF_900095145.1 Mus pahari
TGAGAGGCAAGAAACAAATGGAATGTCTTCCGAATCACTGTCCTCAGGGAAACACGATGGTAGATGGTGAGTTTCTGTACCATTCCCCAGGTTGGATACTGTTTTCATCATCAAGTGATGCCTTCAGATAGCAGGACATCTGTACTGTAGTAAAATACTGACATGTATCCTCTCATTTTGAATATATACTACAAATTTTATTGTGCTTCTGTTCTCCTCAGAAGAAAAGAGGATTAGATAGAAGGAACAAAAAGAAGAATGGAGCAGGTGAAAAAGCAGTCTATCATGGCCCTTCATACAGTAAGGAGTTTTGAACATCCCTGGTATCAAGTGCACATTATAGAAGATGGTTCCCGCATTCCCGCCTTCCATCTAGGAAGATGTTCAGGAAAGAAGGTAGCCAAAGAAGATTGATTTATAGAAATTAATTCCTCAGTGTTGCAGCTGAGATCATGGTGCAACTGAGCGTGCTTGAACTCCTATCTCCTGGCATTATGAAGCCTAACAGCTGTGAAGAGTGTGTGTGAGTCTGAAGTGCCTCATTAGAGAGACATACTAGCATGTAGAAACCACTGATTGCAACTGAGAACTGGCTGGATATCAACAATACCCAACATGAAGAAAACTGAGGTGGAGTCAGTGAATACAACTATGCTCATGGTTTTCACTGCTTTCTCTATGTGCTCATTGTTGTAGCAGCTACTTGCTCAGAAACAGAAGAGAGCAGAGAACTGAGAAAGAAAGATATCTATTTTGCAATTAATTTTCTAAATCTGCAATGAGAGCAAACAATGGGGAAGAGCTAGCCTTCACGTGAATCAGCATGTGGAACCTTGTGCTTAGTTGGAGCACGAATGAAAGTGTCTAGAAAGCTGTAGAATCATTCCCTGTTGCTCATTAAAAATGTCTGTCTCCTGTGGGGAATGGAAACTCAACAGAACATGTCGGCAGGCAATGATTAAAGAAAAATAATCTATTTCATATTTTATAACATTACATTGGCCTTACCTTCAGAAAATGAGTTTACTTGAATGAAAGTAATGAACACTAGAAGGCAAGGGGAGTTCACTAAGGGCTGGTTACAATGCTGTAATTCCATTTTACTCTCAGAAGGTGTTCCTAGAGGTTTGAGAATACCCAGGTCTGATTGTGATGAACAAAGAGGCCTCAGGATAAGATTGGAAATAAAGAAACTCGCATTTGTCCAAGTGTCTGAGGGAATAAAAGTGTCAACCAAAGTTGAGCGAGGTTTATATTGAGTTAGAAAAGGACTCAGAAAACAAACAAACAGAAACTATTGAAACAGTTTTTACTTGGTTTTCTGCATCTTGGAAAGGCATTGTTGTGACAGAGAATATGAACAGCATGTTAAAGGGTCTCCA
Source organism: Mus pahari (assembly GCF_900095145.1). Lineage (NCBI taxonomy): Eukaryota > Metazoa > Chordata > Mammalia > Rodentia > Muridae > Mus > Mus pahari. The sequence continues at coordinate 68,478,088 of NC_034602.1, forward strand.
GCTTGGTTGGGATGTCAAACAACTTCCACTTGTTCTGCCAGTGCAGCTTCCAACTTAATCTTCATAATGGGTAATAAGTGTGTCTCTCATTTTGACTTGTACAGCAGATATACAAACTTGCATGAGTTTATTGCATGGCACCTGATTCACAGTGAACCCTAATAAATGTGTTTCTTTTTCTCTCCCCAAGAGGAGTGTTTTTATTATACTGAAAAAGATGTTAGTTCCATAGACTTTATTCAATCAGTTGAGAGATTATTCACATTTGTCTTTTGACAAAGCTTTTGAATAGCCTATGCTACAATTAAAAGTTTAAGCCAAGACTCTTGTTTTGCAGTATGAGGTATATGCTTAGACTCCAGTATGGTTGCTTGAGGAAACTCAGAACTCGGCTGAGCTACTGAAATATTATCTCTAGTGTTCGGTTACTTATACAGTGGCTTGATTCTCAAACACTTGATTGGATTTTAGAAAATGATAAAATAATTTTCCTGGATTAGCAAACTTGAAGGTAAGTCTTCGGAAATAGTGACCGTTTCAAGGAATGGCTTGCTACACTTTAAAGCCTAGAAAGCCTTCATCTATCATATTTCTTAATATTATGTGGACCCATATTTAGAATTTAGTGATTGCCTGGCTGTTTAGTGTCAGACGTTGGATACCTCTCTGTATGTGACTGAACTGGAAAACACTGAAGCCTCTCACCACAAACAGGCTAGTATCATTGTTCTTGATTGCCTTCCTTAGATAGATGGAAAGGTCTATTGCTGAATACATAAAACACATTATTTATAGGACAGTGATAAAACTGGGACTGACATAGAAAATTCTTCCCTACTGTCTAGATTTTACAGTGCCAGACCACGATATGCAGTCTACCAGGGAAGAAAAGTCATCAACGTACTGATCTTAGTGGATAACAAACAGCTATTGTTTTGATAAATAGATGTGCTGTCGAATTATTTTCTAAATACTTATCTTTATATCCACTTATTCGTGTCGAGAAGCTTCTCTTTGGAGTATGTTGTGGTTAATGAAAATACTCACAACTGGTCAAAGTACGGAGAGCAAATGTGACAGTTATGGTCTCTGTCCTAAGAGAAATCCCCATCAACTCCCATAAGGCTCAGAGAACATCACCCAAGAGAACTGGAGAATGGGGAGGACTCTTGTGAAACACTGTCTTATGGACATGGCGTGGCTATTGCACTGCTAAATTCACAGCAGCTGTGATAACATGCACAAAATTCAAGCAAGTCAGTACTCCAGCATGGATGGGCTTACCAGACTCCACCATCCACAATTAGCTAAAGATGCAGCCAGTGCCTACTGGTTTCCAGAGGAGTATGTCTGCTTTTTCTAGTGGTGTGACAACTCATAATTTGCAAAACTCCAGAGGAGGGTCTTACATCGATGTCTATGTAGGCAGCAGTAAATGGGATCAGTATGCTTAAAAATGGGGACATAAAGCATGACTGGAAGCAGCAGCAGTGTCTGTAAGAAATGGAGGAAGAATTTATGTTGAATGTGACCAAGATAAATGAACGAAAATTGGAGTCAAAGTCCCTCTTGAATGTGTCTTTAACACAGGCACACACAAAACAACCAGCTCATCACACAGCCTGAGTTAGGCAGCTCAAACAGCAGGTGTGCTCTGCTCCACAGCGCAGAAAATGACATGAAACCTCACGCAGGCATTAAGGGAAAGGTTCGAAGTATTAAAAATTGTTAGCCACCTGCCAGTACCGCACAACAGCAGGTGCATATGTTAAGTATCTACAAAGTCAAAATGACTTTAAGGCATTTGAGTGGTTAGAATGTCACTCTTTGCCCTTCTAAATTCTAAATAAGACAATTCATGGTGCATTACGTGTTGTAAAACTTTGTCTTCAGAAGCAACTATAATTTTACTTCTTAAAAATGACTAAGCTGCACATAAGATGTAAAAATACAATGCTGAAATGAACCTAAGTGTGTGTGTGTGTGTGTATATATATATATATATATATATATACATATATATGTGTATATATATATATATATATGTATGTATATATATTAAAAATTTAAATTTAACCCCTTCCCCAAACACAGCAAGCTAAGACTAAGAGAGTTCATTGGACAGTTTATTATTAATTTCTTCAGACTTTTATAAAACTCAGGGCTAATTATGACTATCAAGATGTACAGTTAAAAACTATCTGTGGATTTTATTGGTGGGAGAGGAATATTATAGCTATTGCCTTTGTCTTAAATATTATGAGATAAATTCTTTTGCGTGAGTGTTTTGCTAGAGTTGGTTTTACATTAGTTTAAACAAAATACTATGTTTGAGGAATAAATATATTTTTCAGTAAACCATGAATTAAGTTTTATTGTTTAGTATGCTATGAAAAAAAAAAACCCTCTGACCTGGAAATTAAAATTCTTAGGATCATTGATGTTTATTGAAGCTCAAAATCATTCATTTTACTTTTTCAGAACAATATCAACACCAAGAGGGAGAAAAAATGAAATGACTTGTATGTCATTATTTGATCATAATTCAAAGAAAACAAATTCAAATATTTTCCTATAACGTGCAATTTTCTGTTAAAGATGTCCTTCCCGTGAATGTTGATTTAAATAGTTTAAAAATACACTTTCACATATTTTTACTTATCTGTGAATGATAGTTTTTCTCCTACTTTATCTTGGAGATTACCAGTCATTTCTGAATACAAAGGCTGATGTGTCAATCTAAAATTTTGTTTGCTAGTGTCATTAGGATAATATCCCATCATAAATGCATCTCTCTACTTAGAGCTATGCTGAGTTACATGATACATTCCAAAGTTATAAAAATACATCCTTTACATATAGTTTATCAAAGGTGTATATTTATCCAGTATCCCATATGTCCCCTACGGTTTCCAGTCAAATGAGCAACACAGGCAAAAGTTCTGACAGAAGAAGTGTTTCACTTCTGAGTTGGAACACTTCAGGCTGAGGTATTCAAACACATGTTTTGATCACAGCCTGACTCGAGAGTCTGTGTGTTGAGAATTCAGTGGCCGAGTGAGTGGCTTACTGTGTCAACTCCAGGAGAAATACCTCTTTCATCTTCAATCACACTGTGGGAAAAGCTGAACTAAATTAAGCTAACACAGAGGGGGACTTCCCCCTTCTAAGGGGAATGGATAGAAGACTTATGTGATGAGGTGCTGAGCAGAGAGGAAGGACTGATTTTGATTGCAAAGGGAATAAATAAATAAATTTAACAATAGTAACAAAAACCTAAAACAAACCCTTGCATCCTTTGAGGTACACAGATTTCAAAGTTTGACTGGCAGTGCTTTGATACTTGGTAATTAGTATTTGTTTGCCTTTTGGATTTCCACAGTTCTATCCATCTTTCTCTTTACAAATATCATTAGTAAGATCCATTGCTACTACAGTTATAGGAGGACTGGGAATATCGAGTTATTTGCATTGAATATTCGCAAACGTTTTAGTTATGGTAGCTTCCACATGTGTGTATTTTAAACTGATATCTTTTTATTTCCCATCATAATTTTTGACCTCTAAAACTAGGTCAGAATTGAATAGACAAGGTAAAATTTCACATGTCAAAATACTCCACTAGTAAATTAGATGAGACTTAAGTGTATAATGAAGAAAAATGAATGTATTAAATGTTTCGAAAATTTCTTGGCAATTTTTCAGACTCTCTGTTCTAGGAAGTATTCTAGTGTGTGCTTACAGTGGTACTAGTATGCAACTTGTGTTTTTATTGTGTAGTTAGTTAATAAGTAGTCACACAAATTAATTTAGTAGCTTGAAATGAATATCTAATTTGAAAACAAGAAAGCAAAATGAACTGGAAGTTCTGCAGTAGCTTATGAAAGATGAGAAAAGTCCCATTAAGATTTTTGGTCAACACTTAACAAATACATACAACATGCTAGATCATGATTTAAGCAATTAATACCTACTAACTTACTGGATAGTACTTAAAGATATAATAAGGTAAGTATTCAAATTATTTATATAATTTTGCTGTGTGATCTGGGTGATATCTGTGAGTCTTACTGGTGAAAGGCTAGATTAATCATAATTAAAAACACAAATTCCCTTTGAAAGAAAGAACCAGACAGAAATAATATTTGGTATACAGGTACAAAGAATTGAATGTATTTGCAATATTTAACAACCAAAATGATAGTGCTGTTCTAGTAACAAATAACAAGTTTGTGGGTAGACATAGGAGATAATGTCAAACTATGAAATGGCACATGGTTCATGAAAATTAATGATTTCATTCTTAATGTGTCTGATTTAAACTAAGGAAAACCCAACACCATTACATGCTGTAAATGTACTTTGTAACTGTTTATAGATTATTATGAAGAACAAGAAAAGAGGCAAAAGAGAAGGAAATGTCAATTTGTTGCAGATATCTATCTGTCCACCTCCCTTCTCTTTTCTGTGTTACCTGTGTGTGTGTGTGTGTGTGTGTGTGTGTGTGTATAGCAATTTCATGTAATATGATATATATAAATATATATGTATATGTGCATATATATGCACACACATCATATGCATTTATACCATGTACACATACTTCATATACAAATGCATTTTCACTTCTCTCAGGCAAATTAAATTTTAGCCTCCCTTGTAGCTGATTGTTTTTGTGAGTAGATAAGCTGAAGCTATGGGGTGGGGGAAAGGTCTCCATGTGGATCTATTTCATAAGCTTTCATTTCTTCTTCTTCCCTTCCTTCCTTCTCCTGGAAGAAAAGACTGGTAAACAAGGACCAAACTCCATCTGCACGAACATCTGGAGGGTAGAAGCTATGATCGGAGGATGTCTGAGAGGCAGAGTGGGGAAGATACCGTTACATCCTCACTTGCCGGTTCATGACATAAAATTCCAATTCAATTCTATTAAAGCTACTCTTAACTCGAATCATGCAGCCAAACTCATTCCCTAAATTGAAAATAAAGAAGTAGAGAGTTGTACAAACAGTGCAAACAAAGAAATATAGTGGTTTGGCATAGTGATATGTAAGATTGTGGCCTATAATTAAATATTACTAGATTGGAGAACATATTCTATAAACATCTACTTGAAATAAACAATGGATAGATAATAAAATTATATATTGAAAATAAAGTTAATTAAAGCACTATGAAATAGCATCATTGTTGTCTATAGATAGATAGTTATATCAACATGATACATATCACAATATATATGCATATACATATATAGAAAAATATATATAAGCAATATGTGAAAGAGTAGTTAGGCCACTTCTGTAGGAATATTTTTAATTGAAATATTTTAAATGGCAAATATATAAAATTTAGCATTTTTTGTAGTGTCAGTAAGTCACAGCTTTCCTAGAAGAAAAAAGTTAAACTACCCTAGGTTTCCTCTGTGTCACATCTTAAAGACAGATTGACATTTAGATTCGATCAGTTGGGTGAAACTCTGTTGCCTTTTGCACTTTAAGGAGACAGAGTCCTTAGTCTTCCCTCTCCATCTTCAGTGCTTTACATATGCCAAGTTTGCTAGATTGAAACTTCTGGCCGGCACATTTAGAACTTTTTAATACCCCCTTCTGTGAGATCAGTGTAATAATCTGCCTCTACTGCCTGTTTTATACATGAGGGGATTCTCTGAAGCAAGCAAAATTCAATAACAGTGGTGGCTGACATGCTGGATAATTTAAAGACGCAACCTCCTGACAGCTGATTCTTCAGTGACTCCACTTCTACTGACAGAGGTAAAAGAAAACGCTGAAGTTGTCAGTCCGCTTCTATTTTTTATGAGCAAATTTTGTACTTTTTGGAGAGATGGGATGGAGTTGCATTGCAGGAATGAACTTCATGTGCCTATCTGCAAAGCAATCCTTGCTCTCCCTTGTGTGGGAATAGCATTGGTGGAGCATTTTTCACCTGAGGATGGCAGAGTGCCTCATTAAAATGGATTTATTAAGCCTCCAGGGTCCTGTGTAGAAGAGGGATGGTCAGATGTTAGTTCATCAAGATGGAAAAACTGGGTAGAAATAGCCCAGTGTCTAGGCTATGGGATACCAAATTGGCAAATTTTATTCACTTTCTGCCCTGATTTTATAAGTGAGGCCAGTTTAGCCATGCAACATGTTGATACATTAAGTCCAATAATTGTATAAATTTAAAGCACAGGTCTGTGCAAAATCAGCCTGTTTGACATTCTGGGTCAGCTGATTCTTCACTGTGAGATGTTTGGAGCAGTCTTGAGTATTATAGCATGACCAGTACTGCAAGTCTGCTGGACTCTACCCACAAGTACTAGAGAGACTTCTATTCTGACCACCCAAAATATCTCTAGACTTTGTTAAATATCCTGGGAAGGGAAAGAGGGTCCAGTTTAACTCCAAAGAAAACCTATTGTCCCTATGTAAACTGAAAGGTGTTCTATGATGTACTTTAATTGTGGTGCTGGACCATTATATAAGAACTCAATTTAAAAACCAGAATAGTTGAAAGCACCAATAGATTCAAGCTTGATTTAAGAAAACTGAAACAAGACACTAAGATTCGGTACCCAAGATTCCTCTGTTACAATTGGTACAGGCAACACCATTCAATACTTGGCACCCATCCATTTAGCCAAAGAGGAAGAAGTTGGCAAGAGGCAGGTTCCATCTCAGCACCTCACTGGAAAGACTGAGCTACAGGACAGGGTAAATGCCGGATCAGAAATTGCAGCCGTCTAAAGCAAGAAATACACTGCATTCCTAGAGTAGGGTTGCACCTTTTCTACCTTCTCCAGGCTGTACCAGATGATGGTTTCTGGGGTTGAGTATTCTCTACACAAACTGTGTCTTAGGAGAATGTGACTGTGAGCCTGCTAGAGAAAGACATCAATAATTATTGAAAGGAACTCTGAGAGCAGAAGCCATCCAGGAGGTCTTCCCCTTTTCATGTCTTTTCTATGTGTTACTACATGCTAATCTACCCCCAGAGACTACATTAAATCAATTCCTAAGCTATAATTACTAGAAGAAGTAGTAATTTCCTATATTTAAATATCATTTAGTAATTTCCCAATGCTAACTGCAAGAGTACTGCTATCATTGATCTTGTCACCCAGTTTCTGAAAGAAAGACTTCCTCTTTGGATCTGAGAATTCTTTTCCTTCCCTGTAATTAATTTTGATTTCACCTCGCAAAGCACTGAAATTATTTTCCCTAAGAGTAAAATATGTTCAAACTGTCTTAGGGTTTTCATGAAGCATATTAATCCTACAATAGTTTCTCATTCATTAATACATCAATTTATTCATGAAACCAGTAAATCTACAAACATCTTTTGAACATATTCTGATGTTAGGCACACATGGGAATAAGGAACTTAACAAACATTCATAATGTGATCTATGTTCTCACATAGATTTTAGTACATAAACATCACCTTTAATTAATACCTATAACAAAATATTATATATTAACTTATATAATAAAATAATGTATATCTGTATATTACAAAATGTTATATTTTAACATCTAATATAAAAGAAATACAATAACATTATTATAGGTACCATATAAATATATCATTATAATATAAATATGTGCTGTGTCTTTATATTATAGTCAGAAATCATGAAGAGAGGTTGTTATATGCAATGGTAGATTAACCTATACTGTACTAGGATAGGTTCATATCCTCACTGAGTACTCTAAATAAACAGAAATTTTTGTAAAATACCTTTAATACAAATGAGGGACTTGGCTATATTCATACTGTGAAATGCTTACTCTGATGACATTATGGAAGATGCACTATACTTGGGAGAGAAAGGGAAAGTGGGAGAATGATATTCACGTTACAGCAATAGGATATGTAAGTGGCAAGTAATGATGGCCTGACCTGAAGCACTGGTAATGGAAGAGACTGAGGTTGATTTACTGTGGGAGGTGTAAATGGGAGGTGGGAGGTGTAAAATGTGTAGATAGTTACATAGAGTGCACATAAAGATACCAGACTTGAGGAACCAAAGTCTAGAACTAAGTTAGCCTTGGGTAATCACCATCTGCCCAAGAGTATCCTGGCAGGCATCATCACAGGCCATGGAGACGCTTGGGCATCATCACAGGCCATGGAGACGCTTGGGCATCATCACAGGCCATGGAGACGCTTGGGCATCATCACAGGCCATGGAGACGCTTGGATCAATTTTAAGAGTCACCATGGACCTTCTGCATAGTTTTCTGCTTGATCTATGATACTCTTTTTGCATTTCCATGGCAATTCAATCTTGCTCTTAACTCAGATTTCAGTGCATGTGTATAATGTTGCTTTCTTTTCAGTGTTAATGTTCTTTATGATTTCATTCATTGTTTACTTCTTTTCACTTTGACTGTCTCATAGTTCGAATCACTAAGTTTTCCCAGTTCCTTGTATTTCACCTCTATGCATACAGTCAGCCATTTATACATACTCACATTTGCACATGCACATGTACACACACACACACACACACACACACACACACATACATACACACATCTTAAAGGAAGTAAAGCAACTTGGGCTAACAATTCTTTCCAACAAAATTCACACACTACAGACTAAAAGAACCAGAAATGTCAGACATGAGGAAGTGGACTTAAGGGGCTTTATGGAGGAAAGATAAATAGAGAATGGTGTGATTATATTTTATTTAAAATGTATAAAATAGCAGATATTAGAAAACAAAGAATTTGAAGGTTGTGAAAGAAGGATAAAAGAATTATCTGGTAGAACTAGGAAGAAAATCGTGCACTCAGGTCATAAGGACACCAGTATCCTTACACATTAAAAGTTGCATGAAGGCATAATAGCATGTTCTTGCTATCCCACTTAAGAGGCTGAGGCTAAAACTGCAGGGTAGCAAGCTTGAATACCACACCAGCAATATAGCAAGTTCAAGTGGGGCAGACTGGACAACTTAGTGAGATCGTGTGTCATAAAGAAGGAAAACAAAGTGGTAATGGTTGGCGATGTAATTTATAGCAGAGTGCTTACCTGGCTACTGGTAACAGTCTCTCTGAAGAAAAAGCTTATATGTTTCTTTGAGAGAAGCTGGACAATGAATTTAAAAGCTAACTGCTTTTAAACTATGAGAGGGATCTCATACCTGATACTGCCTGGATGGCCAGGAACTGGAGTCTTGGATAACCCAGAGACTCAGGGTAAAACCGAATTCCTGGCAAGAAAAAACAAACTAAAATTAAACAAATACAAACAAACAAACAATCAAACAAACAAAACTAGTGAAATGGTTCTGTATGCTGTTCTGATATACTCATAGATCAGTGCCTTGTTTAGCCTTCATTAGAGAGGCTACCTCTAGCACCAGCAAGGAGAAAGAATCTAAATTGGGTTCACTCCAAGATGAGGGAACCCATTCAAGATGGGAAGGCAAGATTGAGAGAGTCAGAGGAGATGGAGGATACCAACATGGCCCACAGAAACAAATAAACACTGTTCTTCAGGGCTCACAGTGTCTGAAGTAGCAAAGCACAGGGCCAGTATTAATTTAAAACAAGCCCTCTACATTTATGTTCTGGAAGGTGGTGCTTTTGTGGAACTCTCAAGAATAGGAGCACATGTTTCTCAGACCCTTTTGTTTGTTCTTGAGATTCATTTCTTACTTTTTGGTTGCTTAGTTCACCCTTGGTGGAAGGACATTTGCTTTGTCTTCCAGTGTATTGTTTTGTCATGTTTGATGTCTCTACAAGGCCTTTTCTGAAGATGGAGTGTATCTTCAGGAGATGAAAGTTTGTGAGGAGAGCTGGGAAGAGTAGAGGGAGGGAAAATTGAAGGATGGATATATTGCATAAGAAAGGATCTATTTTTTAATAAAAATTAAATATATTAAGATAAAAGTAAAAGTTCCCCATGATATTTTGAATGAAAGAAGTGACCAGATATAATAACACAAATGTCTTCATTAATAAAGTTATATCTCTAGGTTAAGGAGGAAATGAAGGAAATAGTTTATTCTTTCCATCACTTTAGAAAGTGAATTGCAGAGCAATATATTTAGGAAAAATGTAATGAAAGTGAATATATAATATAGTTTGGAGAAAAATGTGAAATCTATAAGAAAGTTAAGATACTAGTGTCATCATAGATGGAGCTTTCAATCTTGAGGAAATATGGGGCGTGTCTTCTTTTTAATACCAAAGAAAAAAGAATAGGGTGGGAAAGGTAGGCTTATAAACATATTGGAAACTATAAGTTTGGAGGTTATAAGAAACAGGTTGATAGACACTCTGACTCATATTCTTTAGATTCTTAGAGAAATGCAAAAGATAGTAATTTTCTAGAATTGGAAGTAAATTCGGAGTTTTGAATAAAAAAGGCATAAACTTAGTAAGAAAAGAATACTTCCACATTTACCATCAGAAGTCTTTACAGATAGACACTGTTTCCATCTTACTGGAGAAATTAAAATTGATATGTCTGGCATTGCCGGGGAGAGGGCGGCCTGCAGAAGCGACATAGCTACTGGCACAGACTCCTTTTCTGGCTCCAGACATCCTGCACCTTTCCTGCCAGAGGAAAGGTGTCCACCTGGGAGGGTTCTCAGTACCTGAACTGGTAAGTCATCTTTGCTCAGGTGAGTTTCCGGGGAGAGGGCAGCCTGCAGAAGCAACACAGCTTCGGGGAAAGATCCCGTTTTGGGCTCCAGACATACAGGCTCCTTCCCCCTCCAAAGAAGAGGTGTCTGCCCTGAAGGGCTCTCACTGCCTGAGCTGGTAAGGGAGCCATTTTTGTTCCAGTTAGCCTAGGCTCCAGTGTCCACTGGTGAGAGTATGGATCACAGAAGCTTTGGGACAGACAGAAGCAACCTAGCTTCTGGGACAGACCCTGCTTAGGGCTCCAGACATTTGGGCACCTTCCTCACCAGAGGAAAGGTGGCCACCTGTGAGGGCTCTGTTGGCCAGAGTAGGTGATAAAGTCATATTGTGTCCAGGGACCCTTGGTGTGGAATCTGTGCAGGTGAGTGTGTAAACTGCAGAGGCAACATATCTTCTGGGACAGGCCCTGTTTTGGGCCTATATCTTCAGCCAGGAGGCAGATCTGAATGCCAGGCCTCTGTGCACCTTCCCTGCTAGAGGA
>NC_034602.1:68492702-68507682 GCF_900095145.1 Mus pahari
AATTCCAACTCTCCTCAAAGTATTCCACATAATAGAAACAGAAGGTACTCTACCCAATTCATCCTATGATGCCACAATTACTCTGATACTTGGGATAGCATTTGAAATGTAAATAAAGAAAATATCTAATAAAAAAATAAAAGTAAAAAATTTGATATGTCTTAGTGCTTCAGAGATGACAATATTTTTAAATAGTACAAATAAGATTTTAACCTCTACATGCCTTATCTTATAACCTTTTTTTTTTTTACACTACACTTTTGATCAGGTTAGTTTAGTAAGAATTAGCAATTACTTAACATCATTGGCCATTGGTTCCAGATTGACTGAAGAAATAGTTGAAACATAGAGAGGACCTACTGAAAGAAGAAAAGATGCAAGGGTCAAGACAAAGGATAATTAAATTTCACTCGAGTGTGGTTGGTACTTTTGGAGTATAGTCATAAGAAATGTGAAAGAATAGATGTCTCTGGCCAAAATTGGGAATTGGGATGTTAAGACTGGCAAGATGAAGAGCATGCAAGTGATAGGGAACTCTGTTGTGAGATCCAGGATTGTTGCAGGAAATAGTCAAAAACATCCTACCAACTCTCTGTGGGGTCAGACAAAGCTTCCACGCTCTTACCTCTGCCTCCAACTTCTAGAGTAAATTCCCGCAGCATCTGGCTCAGTTGTCCTGCAATCTACTAGTTCCCTCTCCCCTATAATCCCCTGTAACCTGTGCTTCCTTACTCTAGTAACCAAATAGAACTCTCTTGCTCGTGGTTTTATAACGCATATAGTATCCTGGTAAAATCAAGACTCTTAAGCTTATAGTTAACCAGTTAGATTTATCTATCAATAAAATCACAATTTACAAGATGCCAATGAATAAGTTCAGAGCCAATTGATACTGATAAAGCTTTAACCCAATTATTCTCCTCCTCTCTTCTCCTGAGATCTCTCTCTCTCTCTCTCTCTCTCTCTCTCTCTCTCTCTCTCTAACTCTTAGCTCCACCTTCCTTTTCCCTGTCCAATCTCAGGCCTCCCCTGCACTAATATAGTTGGACAGGAAAAATCCTGTGACATAGGAAGTCCTTCTTTGAGTTAAAACTGAATTGTTTTGATTTCAAAATTAAAGGAACATAACCTTGAAATGTAAAATTGAGCCCATCAGGTAGCCACATGCAAACTGGAGTGGAAATAACAACAAACAGGTTTAAGTTGACAAAGTAGAACCTGAGCTAAATAAGGAGAGACAAGAAAAATGAGGATACAAACTCTGCTGCTTTTGGTCCTTGTAAAATTTAAAGTAAGATAACATTCAGTTTTTATTCTAGACCTTTGTAGTGGCTATTCCTGGTTGTCAACTTGACTATATCTGGAATGATCTACAATCCAGAATTGGAAGGCTCACCAGTGAACCTAATCTGGAGGCTGGGAGATAGAAGTTTCTGATCTGGATCTTGGTATGGAGATCTTGAGACACAGTGGTGATTGAATCCAGAAGATTAAGACAGGGAGATCTCCGAGTCCAAGATCATCTGGGATTAAAGGTGTGGTGGCACACACCTTTAATCTGGGCTACACCTTCTGCTGGGGACCATATAAGGACATTGGAAGAAGGGAGTCTGGTTCTCGCTCTTCTGCCTGCTTGCCGTGTGGGACTCAGCAACTGCTAGACCCTTGGACTTCAATTCACAGCTACTACTGAACCATTGTTGGGAATTGGTCTGCAGACTGTAAGTCATCAATAAATTCCTTTACTATATAGAGACTATCCGTAAGTTCTGTGACTCTAGAGAACCCTGACTAATACAACCTTGTTATATGATAAACTGCTTTTCTCTTAAAATGTTATGACTTTATGTCTTTTCTGAATTAGTGTTTTTCTATGCAGAAAGTTGATATAAAAACAGTAAGGAAAAATCCAAAAATTAAAAACAAAATCATTTTCTTGAGGGAAGAATTTCAGGAAGTTGCATGGATTTTCTTTTCATGAAAATATATTAATGCATACGTTTGAAATGACCATAATGAAATCATCATTTGGAATTCATTGAGTTCGTTTTTTCTCTAATATTAATGGTATAATAAAACTATATAACTAAAGGAAATTGTACTATTGAAACAAAATAATGCAGTGTTCTTTTAGTGGAATGCTTAATTTCTGTTACAGAACAGCAGGGTGCTAAACCCACTATGTAGCCCCTGCTGCTTTTGAACTCACTGCAATCCACCTCTGCCACTTGAGTGCTGAGATTAAAGGCGTGTGACACCATGCCTGTGGTCTTCAGAAATTTAATCTTCTCAAAATACTTATGAAAGATGAAAGAGTCAAGAAGAGTACAGAAGAATGAACTTATTTTATAATTTCTAACCATTTTCCTTTTGATACATTTTCTACTCTCCGTTGCTCATTTATTAAACTGTTACAAAATTAAGCACTCTGTAACCCTCTAGAGGTTGTTGAAACCTTCTTTCATCAAAAGTGATTTGTAAATCTCTTTATTTCGCCTCGGTGGTAGTGGTTAGAACCCAGTGCTCATTCTACTGGAAAATTGGAAATCTTCTTGCTCAGTTGTCTCATTCCTTGGCTCCTCTCCATTTATTGTGAAGAACAGAATAATAGAATAATAGATTAATCCTCCTTAATGTATAGCACTGTATTATCAACCAAAGGTTACTTTTGTAAATCAGTTAGAATCATGTCTGAACATACCATAGATAAGTAATCTTATGATAGGGAATTTATTCCACACCAAATTCCTGGGTGAGTATAGTCTCTGCTCTTGTAAACCCAGCACTTCCTGTTCCTAGGTGATGAATCCTTTAATGGGTGCCAAGTTTTTAAAACATACTTCTATTCTTAAAAGTATTAGAGAAAGAAAAATGCTCAAATCAATGGAAACAATCTGTAAGTGGCTCTAAATAAAGCTTTCCAAGTGTGTCCAGTGTAGCCTGTAACCACAGGTCAGAGAGGCATACCCATTGTGCATTACTGTCTCAGGGTGCTACTTCATCAGAGTTATATTTTCATTATCATTTGCTAGTCCCTTCTGGAAGTCATATCTTGCCAGAAGAACTAATATTAGCACTGATAATGTGAAATAGGGCATTACAAATTCATTTGGCAAATAGCACTTGTAATAGGAGCAAAGCTTTATCTTTCACAAAAAGAGGAAACATCTGTAGCATCTTTCCTAATGCAAAGAGGATGCTTTAACTCTCCAGTGTATTGATTGTTTGGATGTATGACATTCAACTATTTTGTCTTTTGGATTTGGTCACTGCCATTTTCACATATTGATTGAATAAATATACTTTTACTTACTATATTTTTCAAGCATGTTACCATGGACCATTTATACCATAATTCTTGGAAATACTGCTTTTTCATGTTTGCTCGATTCCCTCCGTGTTATTAATGACAAAGTTCATTAAAAATAAAGCTGTTTGCTGAGTTAATGGTCACAAGGTTAAGTTTAGAGGTTTAGAACTTTCTACGTTCTTATAAAATGGAAGGGAGATAAAAATCAAAGAGTTAGAGTTGATAAATATGTAAAGCAAAATTTTATTTTGAAAACTACTATATTCTGGAGGTTGGATGTCCTCCAAATACACATGGTATAAAAATTAGTCTTTGGGTGTAACCATGATCTTTTCTACCTGTAAACCAGTTCCTGAATAACAACTATTAGACTTAATTATTTATGAATAAATGCCCAAACCATTCACTTGGGTTTATTCCCTGACTAACTCATAAACTTATTCTATTATATGTGTGCCATATTTGTTATCTGTCCTTGGTTTCCTAAGACCATTTCCTCAGTGTCCTAACTCGCTATGTGTGTATAGATGCCCCATATTCTAATTCTGCCTTAGCTCATTGAACACCAGCTTTTTATTGATAAGTGATGTTTCCACACAGTACACAAGATATTGTTTCTATATTTGGCAACTAGAAGACCAGTTGGAAGTTAAATATAGTGAGTGATTTGTTTAAATCTCCTGGTAGAGAATTATGAGACCCCTATTTCTTCCTTTTATCCTTTGCTTCCTGATTCATGATATATTTGTCTAACATACGCTTGATTTCTGTCTTTGTCATTCCAACGTGTGGGCCAAAGCAATTGGACCATTCATTTTTGGAATAGACTTTAAATTTTTTAGCTTGTGTAAAAACTCTTTTAGAAGTTAATTATCTCAGATATTTCTTACAAAGACAGAAAACTGATTTGGTTTTTCACTATGTGTATGTAGATGCCCCACATTCTAATTCTGCCTTAGCTCATCGACCATCACCTTTTTATTGATAGGTGATGTTTCCACACAGTACACAAGAGATTCTTTCTATATTTGGAAACTAGAAGACCAGTTGGAAGTTAAACCTAGTGAGATGTTTGTAGTGCATTTTTATGGTCACAAACATTGTAAAATAATGAATCATGGGAAGGAAACAGTGTGGATAGTTAAGCTAAGACTACAGAATGTGTCCTTGATGGTTCTATTAAAACCAAACACATGCCCACCTTCTTTTGTTTCCATTAACTCCTTTTTTATTACTTTATGGTATTTATGGATATTTTTCTCTTTTTTGGCAAATGGTGTACTTAAAACCAATTGAATATGCTGAATTTTTTCTTTGTCAACTTTACTATAACCCATAGTGATTTGTATATAGCATATATTTTATAAATCTTTATTTAACAGGTGATGGATGTTTGATCTGATTACTATCATCATCTACCACAATGCAATGAAGAAGGCAAATGGCTTCTGACATCTGTAAGATCATTGTTTCAGAACTGACATTATAATCTTCAACTTTGTGATAATTGTTTTTCAACAGTTTCACCTAAAAATAGTACTTTTTTTCTTCTGTGGTCTGTAGTATGGGACATATCTCACTTGGAATTTAACTATAAAGGCCAAAGGTTGGGTCTCAAGCCCCTAATTCATACAGAACCTACAGACGAGCACAGAATTCCTATGGAGATTCTGAAGAACTTTTACTGTTTTCTTTCACTCATAAATGATTGATTTTTCAAAAGTAGTTATAAGTGAAGAAGTAATTGTTTTTTAAATTACTCATGATATTTTAATAGAATTCTAGAATCTTTAAAGAAAATTTTACTTTAACTCTTACTTAGGTTAACTAGCTCACTTTTGAATAAATAATGTAATATCCTATAATTTCAAAATTATATCCCATATATAGCATTTTTGTCTGGAAGATAAAATATCTTTAGGCATGATCTGCCTAAGAAGCTGGCACTTGAGATCTACTCATGATGATTTTAAAAACTCTACGCGTTATAAAACAGTTACATAAGCCTTCAAAAACAAAAGAACCCATCCATCCATCCATCCATCCATCCATCCATCCATCCAACCAAACAAATAAACAAATATAGTGCATATGCATAAACACAAGAAAACAAATCTAAAACTAAACCCAAACAGTATATCCTGCTAAGAAAGCAGTGCCAAGAAATGAGTTCTCAATAGGCTTCTGTTAGGGTTTGCTCCTGTTGCTTCAAAGGTATTGAAAACATCTCTACAAAGACCAGTGGTTAGAAGCAAACCATGGGGAACAAGAGTCACACACAAATAAATGATACTCAGAGTCGTTCTGGTGCAAATGCCACTCACACAGGCTGAAACCAGTACTTCATCACAGAGTATGCTGTGCTGTTGACCTGCTTTCCTTAGGGTATGGATCCAGTATGCCTGGCCTACCTCTCATTTTCCTGCAATAATTTTTTTTCACACTAATTGTCTGAAAAATATTTTCTTCCCACTGCTTTAACCTAAAAAAATGCAAGTCAATTTGGTCAACACTGACTGACTGACTGCTCTCAATCTTTGTGTGTTACCCTTTTTGCTGATATTCTTACTTCATAGGATCTTTCTGATGGCTATGTAATGAATTAGCCATATGTGGTTTAGTTTCCATCATGAAACATTAATAGGAACATATTTTCAAGAAACAAAGCCTTTCTTGATATTCCTAAAAAAGCTCATTAACAAGGATTAGTAATCATCTGATCAACCACGTTTGCTTGAATTTCAGAATTAGACACTATAGCTGTAATTGTGGGTTAGGACAACTTTTAAACCAATGACTCAGGACTGAGGTGGCGAATGTATTGTTTGTCAAAGGATTGCTTTGAATATTCAGAACAGCTCTCCCTTTGGCCACACTACCATAAGCTTTCAAGGACTACCACAGCCAAATATGTTAGAATTTATTTATCCAAAGATCAAAAAGAACCAGGCAACAAAGTATGAACTGAATTTTTTTTTTTTCACAAATTTGTCAGCATCTTGAGCATCATTTCAGGCACTTGGGTGCTTCTTCCAAATGTCTCTGTTGAAGCCTTTTAATTTTCCTCAGTTTTGAATCCTCTTTAGCATTTTAGATTCAAATTTAATTCCTTCTTGCTATTACAAGAACTAATGAGAAAACTAAATTATGCTCAGAACTAAAAGGATAGGAAAATACAGTGGCACAAAAAACAAAAACAAAACAAAAAAACCAAAACCAAAAACCAAAAAACCAAAACCAAAACCAAAACAAAAAAACAAAAAAGAAAAAACAAAAAACCAAACCAAAACAAAACAACAATGAATATGAAAAGAGTCAGACAATTTGTTTGCCAGAGGATCTTTCTGTTCTTTTACTAGCAGGATTGTTTGCCCTACTCCCTCCATAAGAATCTACTAAAATAAAGCATGTTCCACAAAGGAGAACATCTCTGGTCAATGCCAAATTTCAGCTTATAAATTACAGCCATACCTTGGATCAGAACAGAAATAAGTGAACAGAAAAATTAGGAAGGTACACATACCAGAAACATATGAAGATGGGTAGGGAGAAGTAACTAAGACAGTATATAATGATTAGCTTGGATTGTAGATACCACACAATATAGAATCACCTGGGAAGAAAGTCCTATTGCAAGATTCTCTAGATTTGGTTGGTCTAGGGGCATATCTGATGTAGAATTACATGGATTGTGTTTATTGAGGTAAGAGGAACTTCCTACTGTGAGTGACACCATTCTCTGGAAAAGAGATCATAATCTATTTTAAGAGCAGAAAAGGCACTCTGAACAAAAATGTACATACCATCATTCCTCTTCGCTCTTGGCTGTGGATGAATGCTTTAAGTTTCTGTGACCTTGACTTCCTTGGAATTGTGAGTTAAAATAAGCCTTATGTCCTCTACATTGCTATTTTGTTACAAAACAGGAATTGAAATTAAGACACAGGGGCTACCAAACAAAATCAGCCCTAGCAGGTGACACTGTCGTCCCCATTAAGGAGATTGTCAGAGATATTCAGTCAGTCTCACAAATCAAGGTTGTTATCCATCTTCTATAGCAGGCAGAGATGCCTTGTGGTACACACAGCAAAGTTTCTCTTAGGGTTTGCTGTTGTAGATTCTTCTTCAGAGGACACTGGTATCTTTGCACTCTGGGTGTACAAATTGTAGCACTCCTTCTCATCCTCCTAAAAGGAACAAGCTCTAAGCTCCTTCTGGATCTCTTGTAAGAAGCTGTTTACATGTGCAACCTGAGAACAGGGGCCACTGTACCCTATTCCAAGTCATTGAAGACAGATTAGGTCTGTGACCCTTTGTATTTTGAAGGGAACGCTATTACCTCAATATGATGTCTATAGTAGGTAAAGGAATAATAGAGGGAAGTGAATCATTGCCCAGCCAGAGACCATTGTACCTTCTGTTTTGCACCAGTGCCTGGAGTAGAGTCTCTGCTCTGGATCCAAACCCACATAGCCCACACCCCAGTTGCAGCTCAACTTCTCAGGTATTCTGATACATCCAGGACCACAGGTTCCCAGGCTCACAGGAAGGACAGGCTCCAGCAGTGAGGCCAGTTAACACCAGAGATAATCAGATGCTAAGAGGCAAGCTCAAGAACTTAAACAACAGAAACCAATATTATTTTGCAACATGAGAACAAAGTTCTCCCACCACACATATATAAGGCAAGATTCAGATCTAAATTTTTATTTCATGAAGATGATAGAGGACATTAAGAAGGACATAAATAACACCTATAAAGAAATATAGGAGAACAAAAGTAAAAAAGTAGAAGACCTTATAAAATATAGGAGAACACAATCAAACATGTGAAGGAATTTATCAAAGTGAAAGGCTGGAAAAAAATTTTCCAAGCAAATCGTCCCCCCAAAATAATCTGGAGTAGCCATTCTAATATCCAATAAAATAGACTTTCAACCAAAAGTTATCAAAAAAGATGGGAATAGACACTACATTCTCATCAAAGGAGAAAAGCTTTCCTTTGTAGCAGATGAACAGAAATGCACAGATCCATGACTAAACAATGCACAGCAAGCAAAAGATGTTGGAACACTTTGCCCTTAATGGGATATCTTCACCAAGCCCTTCCCTCAGCATTCATGGAACAATCTGCAAGAGGAGGTGGTGAGGATGATTCCAAGGAAACAGTGTCTTGTAGACATAATAGAATAGATGCACATATGAAATATATATTCACAGAGATTGTGTCATCTTGCATACAGCCTGCACAGGTTCAAGACAGACTAGAGAACCCAGTCTGACCCTCCCTACCCCAAGGGATTATTATCTGCTATAGGTCCACTAGAACAAATGGTAAGGAGATGACAGATGGGAGCTTCAGAGGCTCTGTGAGTATGTATGTTAATAACCATGCAGGCCAGCTTCAGGGAGATGGGGTCAACTTTACTTGAGGTGAATCAGGATTATATTGTTTTGGGTTGCAGAAATAGGAATGTCTAGGTTAGGCAAAGGTCATTGGCTGATTGTTTAAGGTACAGAATGCCTCATTAGCATATGGGACATTCCAGAAATCTCAGGTGTTAGCTGAAGTGGTTCTTATCTGGAGAAAGAAAGTTGAATCTGTAATCTTAGCCAAAGCTATATTGTATTCCATAGGTAGAGGTGTGGGGGCAGTTGAACTCCCAAGACAAGGTCAGAGAAGAAAAGCCCTGCTGATATAGAGAATCTGCCATCTTGGTCTAAGTTCAGAAGACTATCTGGACAATGGTAGACTTCAACCTTAATTAGCAGGGCAATAGCCCAGCACAGAGTAGGGGAAGTGGATAGAACCCCCATCTCCAACTGAGAGTCTCTTTCCATTTGACTTCCCATTGCAAAGGAAAAATTAGCTTTGTCCAATGGAGTCTACTGGGTATATTGGCCATATTTAAGGTTAAGCCACATGTCCAGCAGTAGAAGGCCAACACTACTTTAGCTCAGTGGTATTTTACTGATGTTTTGGCTTATTGTATTCTGCTTAGGTATTTTTATTTTTTTGTCTTACTAGTCTTTTGCTTTTGTATTATGTTTTCGGTTTTGTGTTTGTATGTGTTTTATTTTATTTGTGTATTTGTTTCTTGTGCTTCTTTTGTTATTTTTATCTTCTTTTTAAAAATTATTCTCTAAAGATAGAGATAAAAGGGGCATGGAGTTGGATGGGAGGTAGGTGTGGAGGAAAACTGTGAGAAGAATATATTGTGTTAAAATTTTATTTTCATATAAATATATATTATGAGTAAATGTATATCTTATATATGTGATAATAAAATTGGGCATTTATTTATTATTTATTTATTATTTTATCTGTTATTTTTTTACCATCAAAACCTGGGTAAGTTGTTGCTACTGTGAGGAGACTAGCACAAGACATAGGAAACAGAATAAAATATACCCTGTCATGTTATGCATCTCAATGGCCTGCAGTGGAAAGACACTGAAGTTGGAGACTGGAAAAGTGAAAACTGAATAGCCTCAGACAGTCAAGTCGGTTTCAGGCTCATGACAAGGATAGTAGCTCAGAGTCACTTGTCCCTCCAGCATTTCCTGATAAAAGAAATCCATATGTGACTTTCATTTGACTATACTCAGTTGAAAATAATGGGAAGTAAGTTGTCTTTGCTGTCTCTCAGTTGTCTGTTAATGGTTTTTAGCATCTCCTCCCTCAAGATCAATATACCTAATTCATAAAGGCAAGGTCATTTGAGAGGGGAATGTGGTCAGTGAGGGAGGAAGCCATTTTGTCATACTGTCACTAAATAGACCACTCGGGCTTCACTTGTGTCCTGCTCTTCACCTACCACAAGTTCCATATCTTTGGTTTATCCTTCTTCTGTCTTATACATTCACAAACCTCAGCTTTTAAGATGTAGGCACAATCCAGGGGTGCAGCAACACCCAGGAAATCCTGGCTCATACATCATGTAGTTGATGGAGGTGGGGTAGCTAGCATTCATCAAACACTTCCATGTTAGAAGTGAATGTGAGCACTCTATTTGCTTTTACGCTGTTTCTGCTGACTGCTTGAATAAATACTGCTCCTATATCACGTTTTCAAGATCACTGATAGTGTTCTTTGACATTCCAGGGTCAGGAAGCAGGAATGGGTGGGTTGGTGAGCAGGGGGATGGAGAGGGGATAGGGGACTTTCAGAGAGGAAACCAGGAAATGTGATAACATTTGAAATGTAAGTAAAGAAAATATCTAATTAAAAAAATCTAAAAGGAAAGAAAGAAAGAAAGAAAGAAAGAAAGAAAGAAAGAAAGAAAGAAAGAAAGAAAGAAAGAAAGAAAGAAAGAAAGAAAGAAAAGAGAAAGAAAAGAAGCTCGGTTTCACAAAAGAGTAATAGTATATAATAAAACCAGGCTTACATCAGGTTTGTGCAGCTGCAAAATTTGTAATTAATTATTATATTATTGAACTTGTACTCTTCATAGTATATCGTTTTTATAGATCATGAGTTTTTACTTTTTTAAATGTCAAACAGGCTGTCACCATCTCCCTTAGAGTTACATATCTATTTCCTCAATTCAGGTTAATTTATGCCAAAATCAAAAAACAAAAACAAACAAACACACACACATAAAAATAAAATTAAAAAAAAAATTCCAGAGGCAGTGGCATAAGAAATTGTGGTTATTGAATTGAGTAGAAAAATAAAAGTAGAGAAACTCAGCTATAGATTCAAGTAACAGTCTTGAGTTGGTTACACTTGCTATAACTTAGAAATTTCACCTCTATCAATAGAACCCAGTATTTTCATGAAAAAAATGTTGTAGTGCAAATTCTGGCAAAATGAACATTTGGTATTTATAGTTCCAACACTGAGTGGATGCTTTGGAAACTTTTCAAGGCATACTCTCTTGTTTTGTGAAGGAAAGCTCTGCTCATCACACCAGCAAAACACTTTCACTCAGGAACCTGCAAATCTTCAATGGTTAGCAATCCATGAAACATTCCAAATTGCATTTAGTTATGTACCAAATCTTTCCAAGGTATGAATCCTCTCAACTCTCTTAAGCCTGATAGAGTTTCCGTGTTGTGGCTTGAAGAACAATCCAGTAAGCAGCACCTGTCCATGGCATCTGCATCAGCTCTTGTCCCCAGCATCCCACTTTATTTGAGTCCCTGCCCTGACTTCCTTCAGTGATAGACTATGATGTGGAAGCATAAGCCAAATAAACTCTTTCCTACCCACTTGGTTTGATTTTTTTTTTTTTTGTCATGTTGTTTCATCACAGCAATAGTAACCCTGATGAAGATTATTCTATTTATTCTTAATGCAAAGATTTCTAAGTTTGACTTATAAAATACTCCCTGAGGAGTTATAGCTCTGTCATATTTACAAAGTGGGGTGGTCTGATTAAATGGTATCCCAAGGTAGGGGGTGTAATTCAGAAACAATGGGCATCAGGATGAAGGTTTCCAGATGTCACTGATGAAAGTCATGCTCTGCCTTTAGCTTTTGGCACTTCAGAAGCTATGCAGCAACCGAGGGCTGCTGTATCATTAACAAGAGAGTTGGTTAAATGACCTCATCTTCTTACTCTACACAAATTAATTGGCATCACAAACTGAATCCTTCCTGTGATAAAAAGCCATATGTCTCATGAGTCTCTCAGCTTTAAGACTGGTGAGTTTTAAACAGCTGTTAAGCTTCTTATAGGCAATGAGAACATTTGTTGAACCTTAATATTGAAGTTGACAAAGATTCAGACAACAGAGGAGAGAGTATTTCCAGTGTTTTCTTCCAATTTCCAGATGCACTTTTGCGAAGGTAATCTGTGAGGGCAGGAGAGTGAAGCAAAAGGGGAACAGTAGTTAGGAACACATCTAGTGACTCTACTAGTGTGCATGTGGGAAACACTTTTAGTTACACTTCTAGTTGCAAAAGGTCACCTTCCTACTAAGGAAGTGTATGAGCATAGTTGGTTTACATGTTCCTTCTGATAAATAGCTCATTACCGGTTATTCATATCTAGTACACACCAGGCATAATCTCTTACCAGTGTTTTTCCCTTTCTTAATGCACTGGCTCATTACTGGTTAAACTGTGAACTTACATCTAGTACCCACCAGGCACTGTCTCTTCCCAGTGCTTTCCCTTTCCTTAACATGAGGGCTAAGCAGTTTTGATTGCCATCAAATCATCATTTCTATTTTTATGTCATCTCATACTATTCTGTCTGTAATTTTATCCTTTTCCCCATCTATCCCATCTGTCAGAATATGGCTGCAAAGTTGTGTCTCATCTATTACTATCAGAAAAATAAATATATCCCTCCACTGACTTCTTCTTTGTTTTTATAATGTTTCTGGTAAATTTAATTTCACCTTATCTATATTCTTATATCATGTACCCTATCTATATACTAAAATTTCTTGAAAACAGACCCATGGTATTATAAAACTATTTTATTAATCTAGTTATTATTTAAATAATATGAGTTCATAACAGCATGATAAAATAAGGGAAATTTTTCAAGTTAAAGTTTTTGTTTAGTAAATATGCTGCACAGAAATATTATATGTTGGTATTCTGAAATGAGTATTTCACTATTACTTATTAAATAAGTAGCTTAAATGGCAGATGTAACAATCATTCTTCATTATACTAATTGGAAAATTAATTGCATGAAAACAAATTAGTAGACAGAACTTGGAGACTGTAAATGCACAGGGAAATAATGTGGAGAAGTAATCTCAAGTATTTTCAACATCCATGCAAATTCGATATCATCATATGATTATTTTATCTTACATATGATATGATCAACATCTACCAGCAATGTTTTGTTTGTTCAGAGGAATAGCTTTATAAATCTTACAAACCTGGTAGAATTTGGCTGAAAATTCTCCATCTTCAAAGTTCATAAATAAAAGCTCAGTAGTCGACAAGGACAGGAAAGCTTGTGAACAAACACCTTTCTGATACATTTGTTAATTTAATGCTTGGCTAATACAGGTTAAAAATATTTGGAGTCCTGTTTTAGGTACTTACCTAAAAGTTGTTATATATCAATGATCAGAGTTGCATTATTACGGTTAATAATTCAGTCAATTAACCATGTTTTCATGAAAAAGGAAGTGCTGGTGATTTGATGGGTAACTGATTCTAACAACCTCCGACCAACTCTCCATGTGGCATCCTGACAGACTTTCAGCAGCAAGAACTCTTCAGAATGGAAACTGATTTATTTCAGTGATGAAAAAGAGCCCTTTGCACCAAGCTGAAGTTCTTATCTGTCCTCTGCTTGTCCCCACTCTGTCTACTCCATCAGTTTCCTTCAAATGCACCATAACCACACCAAGAACATGGCCATTTTACTTAGCTCAAAATTCTCTTTTGGATTCAAACAAGTCATTCATAATTTATGTATAAATAAATTTCAGCATAATTAATGGGAAAATCAATGGCTGAGTAAGTTCGCAATACATATTAATTATGAAAGAAGGAAGCTAAAAGGAAAAAAAATGAAAATGGACATAGAAAAGAAGAAATCCATTAAAGTTATTTAATAACAACAGGATAGATAAAGAGTTATATTTGTTTTTATAGGACATAGAGTTATGATAAAATACTTTTCAATAGACTACAAACTTCTTTGCAAAGATTGAAGTTATATACTTCAGTTGTGGTGCGAAATTAGATTGGAACGTGGCAACAGCAAAGGAAGTCCTTCGGAAAGTGAGTGGCGTAATAACACTTTAGAGAACAGTAAACTTTAAGCTGTGTTCTTTTGGATGTTTGAGTTAATGCCTCTTAGTGGCTACTTCACTCTCCTGTCAGGAAACCTCCAAGCACTCTGGTTTAAAAGAAAAAAAAAACATAATAGAAAAATGGAACCAAAGAGACAAGATGCACTGATCCTTAACAGCCAGATTTGGCTTGTACTGTGAGTTTTAAAATGAATTTAATTAAGCCAGTGGAGCGTTCTTCCTTAGGTCTTCCTAATTAGCCAATGAGGCCTTCATCATTTCTAATTGTTTGAACAGAGGCAATGATTACAGAAATGAACCACTAGCTGCTCTAAGGAAATTTAGTTTCTTAAAAACATCAACAATTGGACAATGTAAACAAATTAGAACAAAGCGACTCACATGGGCTCCCAGCTAATCTTCTGTAATTTAGGCAAAGAATAAACAACACAAATAAAAAGAAATGATTAATGAAGTGTGATGAGAATAATGTATGAATGTGTGCACATATATAAAATAAACTAACATAGGCATACCAAACATGTACAATTGATTGTTTGGTTAATTAATTGTCTAGTTAATAATTCCTTTCCCAAGAATTAAAAGAGGTGGCTTTCTAACCAATTTGAAAAGTGCATTAAGGTAAATTAGAAATGTTATAATAAACAAATTTTAGAAGACAGGATCTGAATCAAATGTGGTTGTTTAAAGTATTTGACACATACATCCTTGTTGGTGATTGATATTGGAGGCAAATCCAGCCACTACATAGGAATTTGTTACCCAACATGTTATTCTATCCATAAATTAAAAATAATTCAATATTTTGGAAAGAGACAAGTACATGTGACCTGAAACTCAGATATGAATTTCTTTTAAGGATTGTGGTACATATTTTATGCTTAAGAAACCAACTGACTTCTTCTTTTTTTTTTTTTTTTTTTTTTTTTTTTT
>NC_034602.1:68507693-68509170 GCF_900095145.1 Mus pahari
CCTGCCTCTACCTCCTGAGTGTTGGGATTAAAGGCGTGAACCACCATGCCCGGCTGACTTCTTTATGGATGTAATTAGTACATTTCAGAAATAAATTCCCATACCATTTTATGGGCTCTCTTAAGTATAGTTCAGTAATCTAGAATTAGTTTAATGCATATATATCAGCTTTCCAGATGTCTATCTTAATCCAGGACTGTGTTTTAGGTGATTTCAGGAAGGAATGAACAACACCACTAAAGAAAATCCACTTACTGCTGGAACGTTTTACTCTATTGATGTCTTGTGTGCTATAATTACATTATTATTCATTGGCAATAAACAAAGGAGCACACTTTGAGTTACAAGTTTATTCATTACCTAATGTTTTCTTTGCTGATGCCGGGTTCTTTATTGACTAGAAAAACAAATGAGTTGGTGACTAGCCTTTGGGAAGGGTTGGACAATACAACTGTTCTAAAAGCTGTCAAAGGTAAAGGGAATTGCAAATACTATGTGTACCTTTCGTGTGTATAGGAAAACCACCAATTTTCTTACTGCAAATAGAAAACAGCAGTTTTACAAAGCAGGAGCATTTCAGTGGTATTTGAATAAAACATTCAATTTTAGGAAATTTTACTATTAGAAAAGAGTGAAAGACTCAACCAAGAAGAGGATTCTCTGTAAGTTTAGATTTAATTGGAAGACTAACAGCTAAAAATGCTCCAATAATGGTTTATATGTTCAAATGTGTCCAAGCACATTTACAGGCTTTTTGCAAAGATAAACCTGGTATCTTAGGGTTTCTAATCCTGTACAAGCATCACGACCAAGAAGAAAGTTCTGGAGGAAAGTGTTTATTCAGCTTACACTTCCACATTGCTATTCATCACCAAAGAAAGTCAGGACTGGAACTCAAGCAGGTCAGGAAGCAGGAGCTGATGCATAGGCCAGGGAGGGATGTTAATTATTGGCTTGAGCAGCTTGCTTTCATAGAGAACCTAGGACAAACAGCCCAGGCATGGCACCCACAATGGACCCCCTACCCTTGATCACAAAGAGAAAAATGCCTTACAGCTGGATCTTATGGAGACATTTCCTCAAGTGAGGCTCCTTTCTCTGTGATAACTCCAGCTTGTGTCAAGTTGACACTCAAAACCTACCAGCCCACCTGGTTAGATAAATAAAAATGATAGCATAGCTGGAAGAGACACTCAGAAGAGCATTTGCTGCTCGATGTGTGAGGTCCTAAAGTTGGACCACTAAGGAGAACAGTGTAGAAATGATTCAAATGGAGACCAGAGCTACCATCCAATCCAGATATCACAGAGTGTGTGTGAAATGAGGTTAGCATACCAAATTAGCATATGCACATTCATGTTTATTGTGGTAATATTTATAATGGCTAATATATGGATTCAATTTGTCCATATAAATGGGCATATATATACATATATATATATATATATATATATATATATATATATATATATACACA
>NC_034602.1:68511562-68526275 GCF_900095145.1 Mus pahari
ACACACACACACACACACACACACACACACACACACACACACACACAAATCTGTGTACCTAGCCTACTAGTACAGGACTACTGGATTCCTTACTGACTCTACAGTAGTGGCTCTCAACCTTCCCAATGTTGAGACCCTTTAATATAGTTCCTCATATTGTGGTAAGTCCCACCATAAAATTATTTTTCTTGATACATCATAACTGTAATTTTTTAAAAGAATCATAATGTAAACATCTGATACATGGGTTATCTGATACGTGAACCCTGTGATAGGATCCTTCAACCCTCAAAGAGAGGTGTCTTGACCCACAAGTTGCAAACCACTGCTCTATAACTTCTGCTATCAAAAGAGATTGTGAAAAGTCCTACCCGAAGCAACTCCAGAACAGATCACAATTCTGACATAATCACAGATATTGAGTACTTCAAATGTGGAATTGATCATAATATTGATAAGATTTAGTTTGGTATGATTCAAGTTAATGCCACAAACCTCTACAGTAATGGGAAGACCTAAGACTACCAGGGCTTTAGATTAAAGGGGCCCAGATTTCTCTGCTTGTATGATTTTAATGCCCTCCTTACTTCATAAGCAAAAATACTATTTAAGACCCTTCTAACCAAATCTAGACTTCTTGAAAACTACAAATTATCTAATAATAATCTATCTCTGAAATATATTATGTTCACTATCTAGCTAATAATTTGAACTGTAATATTCCATGTTAGTGTGCAATTATGCTAATTAACTACTTCTAGTATAGATTGGAGATAAAGATAGTTAAATGTTGCTTCCAGCTGTCTTCAGCAACTGTGATAAAATTTGACTTTTTTCTTCTTGTATTTGGTGCTAATTGCCCTTCCACACATACACAAATAGAATTGTATTGAACTGGAGGGATGTTTTGAATTGAGATATTTTGTAGTTCAATATGTTTAAACCAACTTTTGAAATTTACAAACCTATAGGATATAATCATTTAGAATTTTCTTTTAGAAAATGAAATGAATTTAGCTAAAGTGTGAGTATTTTTGAAGTAGGGATAATTTGACCACACTGTAATTGTCCAATTTGATGCCACAGATTTTGTTATTATGTTTTTAAGATTTTAAAGTACATGCAAAGATTTTTTTTTTAACTCTCACATTAATTTTTGGGGGAACTTATCCATGGGACAACAAGCTGCTTATCCTATTTCTGGATTACGAAAGAAAATGATTTTGTATGTATATAAATGTGTCTGTGTGTGTGTGAGTGTGTCTTTGTGTATGTGTGCATGCTTGTGTGCTTGCATGTGTATGTTCATGTGTGAGTATGCATTTGTCTTTTTCTGTGTGTATATGTATGTGTGCATGTGTGCTTGCTTTAGCTTAAGACATTGCTAAATATAATTAATTTTGACTCAGTGGATTCATGTACATTGCAACTTTTTATAAACTCATAAAAGAAATAATATTTAAACAAAATTTTTTAACAGGAAGTACTCCCCACATATTTTTAATATTTAAATACTTTATACCAGTTTCAACCTAAACTTTTAAAGCATTAACATTTTTTGCTTTCCATATTTTTGTTTTTAAACAGAGAGAGTGGGAGAGAGAGAGAGAGAGAGAGAGAGAGAGAGAGAGAGAGAGAGAGAGAGAAGATAGAGAAGATAAAGTAGGTGGGGAGGTGTGGTGTCTTGGGAGGAGTTGAAGGTAGAGAACATATGATAATATATTTCATTATATATATTTATGATAAATATTTATAATGTATTTTCTGGGAGAGGGACTGGGATAGGGGCAAAAAATAAAGCATGCAATGATCAAAAATTTTAAATAAAAATATTTTAATTGAATTTTTCTCAAATAATTGTTCAGGAACATGACTGCTTTAGTTTTTAATTAAATTCTGTTAGTGTACCAAACAGTTTGTTTGCTAGGATGTTTTCATGCAGGCGTATCTACACTCTGCTCATACACTTCCGGAGATTCTCCTTCTTCAGTCTCGCTAACCATTTTCTCCCTCCAAATAGTCTCTCTGCTTTCATTGTCACAGATAACAGCATACATACATATATTAAAATCTAGAGTTTTGCATATGAGAGAAAATCCGGTATTTTGTCTTTCTCTTTCTCCCTTCCTCTCTCTTTTTCTCATTCCCACTATCTTCTCTTTGTTCCCTTCTACCTTCTCCTATTTATATTTATCTTTAAGGCTCGCTTCCACACTTGGGTGAAGGCATGTGGTATCTGAATCTGGCCTAATTTGCTTGGCATGATGCTCTCTAGCTGCATTCATTTTCCTAAAAGTTTCCCAAGTTCACACTTAATTTTAGCCAAATAAAATGTCACATTCATGTGCACTGCATTTTCTTCACTCATTAATCTGTGGATGGGCTGCATGCTGATTGAAGCATTATTCACAACAGTTAACATAAAGAATCAGTGTGTATGAACATGAGGCATCTTATGTTTTCATGTGCTGAGGAGGTGTCACAACCCATATATTATGATTAAAGGACAACTGGGGGAGTCAGTTCTCTTTTGTCCCCAGGAATCCCTGGGATCAAACTTAAGCCATCAGGCTTAGCAGTAAGGATCTTTTCACACTGAGCTATCACATTGGCCCAGAACAAGAGACTTTAAATACCACTTTCTCCTACATAAATGCTTCGTATGAATATTAAAACATTTTTAAAGAAAATTCCTTCCTAGTTATCTCAAAATCAAGTAAACTAATATTGATATAAAATCAATTGACACAATATTCAAATGTTATCACACAGCTATATATATATATATATATATATATATATATATTGAGACAGGGTTTCTCTGCATAGCCCTGGCTGTCCTGGAACTCACTCTGTAGACCAGGCTGACCTCGAACTCAGAAATTTGCCTGCCTCTACCTCCCAAGTGCTGGGATTAAATGCGTGCACCACCATGCCTGGCAAATGTTTTTATTCTAGAATTTTCTAGATAAACTCTCCTGTCAGACTTTTTGGAATCTTATCTTAAACTGAAGAAATAATGATACATATATTTACTGAATCCACATGGAAGAAAATCTTTTTTGATTTTTACATTTTGGATTTAAATGCAGTTCTTAATTCATCAAATTAACCATTCTGAACTAGAGTGGAACTGCTTCATCATCCCTTTGAGCTGCATCCCCTTTCTGTCTTTTTTTTTTTTTTTTTTAGCCCAGCCACTTTAACATGGTTTTTTAAAAAGATAAGAATCATTGATTAGTCTCAACTATTCTTTAAATACACAGTGTTCTTAATTTCCTTCCCAAGTCCTCTAGGTGCCCAATATAACAAACATTCATGACTTTTCACAACAAGCTGGCATCAGAACCAAGTTCCTTAACACAAGAAAGATCTGATTCACTATTCCAAGCCAGTGTTTTCCACTGCTTTCTGAGACAGTAAGCCCTTGCTCTCTCTTCCTGCCTATTATAAAGCCCTGTCAGAGGTGGGTAGTCAAGCTGTATTTCTATATGAATTTTTTTCCACCAAATTATCTTTGATCATGGACATTTTAAAATACACTTTCATCAAAGTTCATCCTGTAGTCGCATACCATAATACATAAATCACTTCTGAGGACAAGTAATAAAAATGATAGAGGTACCAACCCAGGCTGATGATGAAAGACGGTGTTTATGGCATCTATATCTTGATACCCAAATGCTCACCTGTTTGGGACTCCTGCATAATTGGAATTTCATTATAGTCACTTAAGGTACCTTGCCTTGAGAAAAGTACTTGAAGCAAATACACAAGGCTTGAGATAATGTTTCAAAACCAAATAGCTTGGTATACGGATCTTTAACATTTTTGGTTTACAAGTAGAGATGATAGGGATATCTACTAGTGTATAATTTGCTTATTTGTCAAATCTTCTAATGACTCAGCAAGTAAATGTGCTTGATAATTTCAATAATATCTAACATTGCCTCTAAATGTTAGATAACTGCATGAAATGGAAAGTCACTAAGAAAATCCTTTTTTCTAGATTAATCCAGTTTTATATTTCTCTTGATGTTTTGAAAAAGATATATTATAAAACTTTTATTGGCAAAAAAAAAACCCACTTTTTTTGCTCCTCCTAGATTTTAATCATTTGACACAATAAATTTATTTTTCACTGTTTTACTAGACTATGTTCTTGAAGTATCTTTTTTCAAGTTTCAGAATTAACATTGAAGTAAACTCATAGTGAATTAGTTAGTAAGGCAATTACAATTGATATAGAAGCTGTGCTGGTTAATTTTGCCAACTCTACACATTTCCGAGAGGAGGGAACTTCAGTTGTTGCCTCTATCAGATTTGCCTGTAGACATGTCTGCAGGTCATTTTCTTGATGGTTTGTTGATATGGGTAAGCCCAACCCACTGAGCTTGATACCAACCCTGGGCAAATAATCCAAGGAGGCATTAAGAAAGGTAGCTGAATGTGAACCTGATAACATGTTCATAAGCAGCTTACCTCCATGGTTTCTGCCTCTGATCCAAGTGGAGTTACTGCCAAGCTCCCATCCATGATCTAATGTAAGGGGGATGTGTAATCCAGATAAACTCTTTCGAACCAGGTTGCTTTAGGTCTCAAAATTGGTCACAGCAATAGAAAGAAGAATTGAGCAGAAATAATGATTTTACATTTGAAGGACTTTTATACAGGATAAACGAATTGGTTAAGAACAAGCACACTTTCAATATCAACAAAGATTCTTCTAGTAATCAGTATAACATTATGACAGTTAACCTACTTAAATTAATAGCTCCTAACAAATATATTCTGAAATTGAGCATCTATACCTATGATTAATGAATAATAGAATTATGAAAAGTGATTTTCTGTCATAGAATTGACTAACACTGAGCAAGTATAAATGACATGCATATATTTATTTCAATTACTTCAAAGAATAAAAATTATATCTTGGAAATTTCATTACTAAACAAATTAATATTACTTGGTAGAATGAATTACAATTTTGACTGTTTTCATTTTGTCTCATAAGTACCTATATTTGGTAATATATTTGATAATAAGCCTGAGATATATTATAATTATATTATCAATATATGTATCATTATATATTATCAATATATCCAATTTTTCATTTTTAAAATATAGCATTTTTTTAAAATATGCAATTGAATCTTACTTTATTTTCAAGGTTCCTAGTGGATAAAACCATTACTATGTATGTTAGACTGCTTCTGATTTGTTCAGAATGACATTTTTATTGTACATACTTAATTTGGATCATCAAGATTACAGGTCTTATAAGATCAAGCTTATTTTCATTCTTTCTGCTGAATGGAAACAGGCAACCTCGGGAGGTAGGAGGTAGGGGCCCCTCTAGAATGTACCAGAGACCTGGGAGGTGAGTTACACTCAGGACTCAAAGGGAAGGACCTTAGATGAAATGCCCTACAGTGGTGAGAGGGAACCTGTAGAGTCCACCTCCAGTAGAAAGACAGGGCATCAAGTGAGGGAGGGAGTAGCCATCCCACAGTCAAAAATCTGACCAAGAATTGTTCTTGTCTTAATGAACTACGGGGACAAAAATGGAGAAGAGCCTGAGGAAAAAGAGGTCCAGTGACAGGCTCAAATTAGGATCTAGCATAGGATCAAGTTCTGACACTATTACTAATGCAATGTTGTACTTACAAACCGGGGCCTATCATGACTGCCCTCCGAATGGCCCAACAAGCAGCTGAAAGAGCCAGATGCAGATAGTTACACCCAACCAATGGACAGAACTTGGTGACTCCTGTGGTTGAACTGGGGAAAATCTGGAAGAAGCTGAGAAGAAGAGCGAAACCAATTTCTTCTTTCTTCATATTTTTATATCAATGATGGTCAAAAGCATCTCAATCCATTTCAGAGCCACATATATCAGTGAATATATATTCAGTTTCTTCAAATGTATTATTTCTGTTTTGCATGTCTGAGTGTTTTCCTTTATATATGTATATCCACCATGTGCATGTTGGTGCCTACAGAGACCAAAAGAGGTTGTCAGATTCACCAAGACTGGGGTTGACTTAGTTAGGGTTTTACTGCTGTGAATAGACACCATGACCAAGGCAACTCTTAGAAGGACAACATTCAGTTGGGGTTGGCTTACAGGTTCAGACGTTCAGTCTATTATTATCAAGGCAGGAGCACAACAACAGCCAGGCAAGCATGGAAGAGGAGGAGGTGAGAGTTCTACATTCTCATCTGAAGGCTGCTAACTGAATACTGACTTCCAGGAAGCTAGAATGAGGGTCTTAAAGCCCATACCCATACTGACTAACACACTTAATTCCAACAGAGCCACACCTTCTAATAGTGCTACTCCCTGGTCTGAGCACTATACAAACCATCACAGGAGTTATGGACAGTTATGATCTACTATGTGATTTCTGGGAATCAAATCTGGATTCCCTGCAGAGCAGCAAATGCTCTTAACCTATTGAGACACTCTTCTCCAGGTCTCTCTTATTATTTTATCATGAAAGCTACTAATCCTACAAACTTCTTTAAGAGGTAAATTCTTAGGCATCATCTCAAACCAGCTGCATCCAAATCTGCATCTAAGGAGACTACATATCATTTATCTCCACTATAAAATATGAGAAGCTCCCATTAACAAGTTTAGTCTCAAATGCATCACTTTGGTTAAAGTCATATATTGATCTCTACATAGATATGTCCATTTGAGTTTAACATATATTTTAACAACCAAGTTTAAAAAGTGTCATTTCATAATGTTTATTTGTTTTTGATTTTCTGGTAAACTATTGCCATACCCACAAAGAGCAAGTAATTCAGAGCTTTAACAAATGTGGTTCATTGTGTAGGTGTAAAAGCATCTTCGTTTAATACAGTTTCTCCTTGAGTTTCTCTCCTTGTTTCGTTCTTTCCACATCTGTAAAGCTATTAAACAAAGCAATGATTATATTATGAGATTGGCATTCCCATTTAAGCAGCCTCTGGGTTGTGCTTATAGAGGAAGAGCCCCACCTAGTGCCTTTTCATAACTGCAAAAGCAGTCTGGCCTCAGTGTTGTAGAAAGATTTGTCCTTCCAGAAATCACAAGACATCATCTTGGAGCAGCCTCACAGGTCTTTGTCCCCTTTCTCTTTAACTTGGTGAGAGGAGACTTTCCTCTTGTAGGAGGCTGCCATGCATGAAAATGGACTTGATGTCCCCATCACAGGGCTAATTTGTTCCCCCTTCTTCATCGTCCTACTAGGGAGTTTAGGGAACTGAAACCATGTTGATTTTGCTTCATGAACTGGTAAGTAATAAGCTGTCACAACCGGTCAAGGCTTACTGTGTCCTTTTTTACTTAATCCACAGTGGATTCAAGGACAGCTCTGAAGCAGCCCTTTACAAAATATTCAACCTCTGCAATAGACATTTTATTTATTTTATGTGTCAGTTAAAATATTTCTAGGCAGGTTCAGTCTTTAGAATGGAGTAACACATCAGTGATTTTTTTTTTCTGCATGAATTCATAAAAACTAAGGTTAATGTTCATATTAAGTAACATTGGTTTCCACTCTAGAGCAAACTAAAATTTCTCTTACAACAATTAGAAAATGTGTCCACATAATAATTCTGAATATGCAATTAACACGAACTATTTCTAGCAAGACCAGTAGATGAAGTAAGTTTCCTCATTTCCTTTCCCATTTATTTGCTTACCTGAGCTTTTCTCCTCTGCATTCCTTTAAAATCAGCTATATATTATTAAGACATCTGAGGTTAATAAATATGGTGCCTGTATATTCCAGACATATGTGCAATTTAATAATGAATAACTGTATAAACCAAGAAAACTATTGTTTTTATAAAGATTTTACAATAAAAATAAAAGGAGAACATAGAGTATCATCTCTAATGTGATTACCTGAAGTTTACATGCTATTTTCAACCTGTTCATACATATTTCTATGTTACATTTTATTTTATATTGACTTATGGTTCTAAATTTTTACCTTTCTTGCATATCTCTATATCAATTCAACAATCTTTATGTGTATACACTCACTTACTTTAATACATTTAATTACTTTGGATGATAATAATTTATTGGCATAGTTTTGAATAGCAAACCCCTTTTTCCCGTGGAGTTATTTTCTTAGGGATAATTCAAGGGAAATAAGTTGTTGTTAGGCGATTCAGACCTGGATCTGTTGTACTGTGGAGCACAATGAGAAGCTTTATACATTATAGAAGAAGTAACAGGACCCAATCTACTTGATTTGACTTACTTGAGACTTATATGATTTAGCAACATATATATTTCTCACAAAGTTCTCAGTAAATTATGAATATCTACTAGATAAAACCAAGAGTTTATTATAATGTGCTAGTATTTATTACCAACTTACTATTTAAATTTCAACTACCAAATACTGTTTCATTCAATCTATGGCAATACTGGGTGCCATCACTTCTAAACAAATCCATATATGTTTAAAAAGTTGATAACTAGCATCTGTAAATGGTGCCCCATGTTGTTTAAATGCTATTTCTATAAGCAAGTGAAAACTAATGTCTTTATTTATGAGTACCTACCAGGTTACATCCTCTTCTATATGTGAGACTTTCATTGGCTAATTTTATTTATTGATTGATATTTTCATACGTGATTTCTGTGCTACAGCTGATAAGCTTCCTAGTAGTGTTACATAAAAATAAATGTTTTTCCCTTTGTGGTTCTAAGCCACACAGTTTTCTCTCTAATAATTGTTCACACTTTACTTTTACGAATTCCCGTTGAGTATTACATATTAAGAGTTAATCTATCACTTAATCCATTTGTCTCATTGAGCTACTTAGAGAAAGTGATTTTAAATTCGCTCTTAAGGTAGGGGTTTAATAGCTTGAAATGTTTCTATTTTTGACTTCTATTGATAATAATATTAAATAATTATATGACACAGTCTCTAATACATGATTATATTGCTATTCACAAAATGAAGTCTGAGAGAAGAAATAATTCCAAAG
This sequence comes from Mus pahari, assembly GCF_900095145.1. NCBI lineage: Eukaryota > Metazoa > Chordata > Mammalia > Rodentia > Muridae > Mus > Mus pahari. The sequence goes on from NC_034602.1 coordinate 68,520,572, forward strand.
GTAAAACATAAATCTAAATGTACTTGCAAGGATGATATACAGAGGAGGAGAGGAAGCTGCCCTCCAGAGGATAACCAAGGACAAACTTTCCTCTGATTTAAAGAAGCAAACTTCCCTCTAAATTTTTCAACATCTCTGCCAATATTAGAATTCCTATTACAATTTATTACACTAATACTTATTGGTAGTTGTCTTACTCAGGGTTTCTATTCCTGCACAAACATCATGACCAAGAAGCAAGCTGGGGAGGAAAGGGTTTATTCAGTTTACACTTTCATACTGCTGTTCATCACCAAAGGAAGTCAGGACTAGAACTCAAATAGGTCAGGAAGCAGAAGCCATGGAGGGATGTTCTTTACTGGCTTGCTTCCCCTAGCTTGCTCAGCCTGCTCTCTTATATAACCTAAGACTACCAGCCCAGAGATTGTCCCACCCACAAGGGGCCCTCCCCACCTTGATCACTAATTGAGAAAATGCCTTGCAGCTGGATCTCATGGAGGCATTTCCCCAACTGAAGCTCCTTTCTCTGTGATAACTCCAGCCTGTGACAAGTTGACACAAAACTAGCCAGTACAATTGACCCCTTGTCAACTTGACACACAAACACATCACAATTAAGGCTCAACCCTTAGTTTCTTATTTATCCCCAAGATCTTAATAACTTTAAAAGTCCCACATTCTTTTTGTTTGTTTGTTTGTTTTGTTTCATTTTTTTGAGACAGGGTTTCTCTGTATAGCCATGGCTTTCCTAGAACTCACTTTATAGACCAGGCTGGCCTTGAACTCAGAAATCCGCCTGCCTCTGCCTCCCAAGTGCTGGAATTAAAGGTGTGGGACACCACACCCAACTCAGTCCCACAGTCTTTACATATTAAAAATTCAATCCCTTTAAAAGATCAAATATCTTTTAAAATTCTGTCTTTTAAAAATTCAAAGTCTCTTAACTGTGGACTCCAGTAAATTGTCTTCTTTATTCAAGAGGGAAAATATATCAGGGCATGTCACAATCTAAGCAAAAACTCTCCAATTTCTGGGATCCAACTCACAATCTTCTGGGCTCCTCCAAGGGCTTAGGTCACTTCTGCAACCCTGTCCTTTGCAGCACACAGCTTTTCCTCTAGGCTCCAGATGCCTGTACTCCACTGCTGCTGCTGTTCTTGATGGTCATTCATGGCCCTGGCATCTCTAAAACACTGCATGACCCCTTCAGTCCTGGGCCATCAATTGCAACCGAGGCTGCACCTTCACCAATGGCCTTCCATTGACTCTCACAGTGCTGAGCCTCAGGTGCTTTGCATGACCCCTTCATACCTTCAAATCCAGTACCACCTGGGTGACTCTTACACATTACCAAGTCCAGCCACGGCACTAGGTACAACCTTGGCTATCTCTGGAACACAGCCTCTGTGCTCTCAGAAAACACTTCCCAGAAGATGTCACCTCAATGATGCTGGTCTCTTAATCACCTCTAATTTCTTAGCTCCAGCTAACCAGCATCAATAGTACCAATAATGCAAAGATTTTGCTTTAGTAGTTCTGGTATCTTGTTAATCACAGCTGATTCTTCAGTCCCAGCCCACCAGAAGCACAGAATCTTCACAATCAAAATAGCAATGGCCATGATAAGAGTCTTTAATCTTCCCTCTGAAATTTCACAAGCCAGGCCTCCATCTTCTGCACTGTTCTCAACATTATCTTCCAAGCTCCTACACAACATCCCACAGAGCTCTTAACACTGAATGGATCTTCTAGCCAAAGTTCCAAAGTCCTTCCACAGTCCTCCCCCAAAACATGGTCAGGTTGTCACAGGAATAACCCACTATGCTGGTACCAATTTGTCTTAGTCAGGGTTTCTATTCCTGCACAAACATCATAACCAAGAAGCAAGTTAGGGAGGAAAGGGTTTATTCAGCTTATAGTTCCATACTGCTGTTCATCACCAAAGGAAGTCAGGACTGGAACTCAAGCATGTCAGGAAGCAGGAGCTGATGCAGAAGCCATGGGGGGATGTTCTTTACTGGCTTGCTTTCCCTGGCTTACTCAGCCTGCTTTCTTATAGAAACCAAGACTACCAGCCCAGAGATGGTCCCACCCACAAGGAGCTCTGCCCCTTTGATGACTAATTGAGAAAATGCCTTGCAGCTGGATCTCATAGAGGCATTTCCCAAACTGAAGCTCTTTTCTCTGTGATAACTCCAGCCTGTGTCAAGTTGACACAAAACTAGCCAGTACAATAGTGAATGTCACCAACATAAGTTGTTTTATCCCTGTTCAAAGACATTGCAGAGAGGATTCAAATGTATGTTGAGTGATCTGTGTAGATGGCTAGGAGAGTTTATTCCAGCACAGAAATCCCTTGCTGTGTGTCATCCAATCATGCTGGCTCATTTTCTTTTACAATTCTCAACTTACTTGTCAATAGACAGCATTATGCATTTTCTTCTTTGTTACTTTTTCATGTGTATTTTTTTCAATTTGAATCTGATCTCCTTAGGAATAAGTACTAAATGATAGGGTCTGCTGTATACTTAGTATATATATATATATATCTCCTGATCATAAAGAAATAATAGATGAACATTCTTTGAAAGCTTACAACAAAATATGTTAGTGAATCATCTGTGGTTACTTTACTGAGCCTATGCAGTTTTTATGACTTATGTAATGAAAATACATTTTATATGCTTTTTGATGCATACATCTTATGCTGGGCTGTATATAAAATTCATTATCTAGAGAAAAAAATCCATCAATGCCTTGCAAACCAAATGTGATTCAACTTGCTTGTAGAAAAAATTCTAAAAAGTCTGAACCGTGAAGTGACTCCCCCCCCCAATTGATAACATCTCTCCAGATAATGATCATAGGGGGTGTGCATTACTTTTATTTTGTTATGATAATGATCCACGACCAAGGGACTTGCATAAGGAAGGCTTATGTAGGTTTGTGGTTCCAGAGCTTTAGAGTCGATGGCAGGGTCAGCATAATAGCAGGCAGTAGGCATCATGGCCACATAAGAAAGTGGGGGCTTACATATGTATTAAAACTCATGCAGAAAATAGATTGTAAATGCAAAGTAGGCCAGGCTTTTTATTTTAAAATCCCATTCCCACTGATACTTCCTCTGGTAAGATTAGACCACACTAGACTCCCCAAACACTGCCACCAACTGGGGTCTAAGTCCAAAAGAGTACGGGAGACAGCTCTCATTTAGACATCTGGAAAATGCTTAGCAAAGCTACAGTCTAAGATGTAAAATTCTACCTATAATGAAAAAAAAAGGAATACATATTGTAGCATTCTAATTTGGAACCTATTGGTGGTAGAGAACAAGGAAACTATTTCTGTAAAAATCCTGAAGTAGCTAACATACAACCCAAGTGGGAACTGATTTTGGTAGCTGCAGAGAGCCACCTCTGCCACAACCCACCTCACTGCTCTCCTGTCATTGGCATGTCTTGTAGAAAACAAAGACAGGGCAGTAGTGACCCAACCAGGGTCAACTCTGGGATTCTAGCTTTAAACCTTCTTGATGGGGTTGCCCACAGTCCTTAGGCCCATTCCTCAGCTCAGTATCTTTTGCTGTTGAAATCCTACAACATTTTCACCCTTTTTGTAAACTCTTGTCACAAAATATTTCTTTTGACAACATCATCCTCTGTCCTTCTGCATGTATCTGGTAGAAAAAAAATGCAAATATTCAGACTTCCCATGACGTGTTTTATTCTATACTTTAGTATGTCTTAGTGTTAAAGTTAGAATTGCATGAAATCATTTTAAAGAAATAATTATCTAATGGATCTCATTTTCATATCCTATAATGCAAGTATTGCATGGATGTGCTTGTTTTAAAGGACACTGACTTGTGTAATTTTTATGGTCTTTGGAAAGGTTGACAAAGTATTGCCATTTGGGTGCATTTATTGTAATGTCTAATTTTTTGATTATGAAAGACACAGTTTTAAGATAACAAAAGCATTATGCTTTGTCAAAATAAAACTAAAAGTAAGACTTAACGTTGAAAGTGCTGAGTGTCCTCCTAACTCCAGTGTACCAAATGCATGCCATTTGGTAAACTGCTCTTCTATAGGGCTCTCACAGTGCTCATTCACAAGCTGGAGTTGAACATAGATCTGGGATGTATCTTCTTTTGTGAGTTCCTTGAAAACTGACCATAGTTCTGTTAATTCGGCTTCCCTACAAATTCCTCCTGCTACGCTTTTTGGAGATTTCTGTGAACACACTCAGTCTCTTCAACTTTCCTCATATGATGCCCTTCAACAGTAATTGGAATACACATTACTGTGTTTCCATGTCTATGTTTATCTTTCCTTATGTAATACTGTCCTACCATAAACTATCCATTGAGAATATCTCAGTTAGGTGTCTGTCTATTGCTGTGATTAAAAAAAAAAAAAAAAAGAAACAGGCCAAAACACCTTGGGAGAGGAACATGCTGATTTCACTTCATGATTCCTATGTCACACTTCATCACTGAGAAAAGTCAGGGAGGGAACCAAGAGGAAGGAAGTGATAGAGATTCTATGGGGGGAAACAACTTTTCGACTTGAATATTCCCCAAGGATTTTAGTGTGGTTTTTCATACCCTCAGGTCAGTTGCCCAGAGGTGGCACCTCCCATGTTAGGCTGGGTCCTCTCACATAATCACTAATTTCAAAAATGCATCCAAGGGGCAATCTGGTGGTAATATTTTTTTCATTTAAGGTTCTCTTTTCTCAAATGACTAGCTTTTGTCTAGTTGCCATAAAATGAGCTATCGTATGTACAATGCTGGCTCAGCAATACTCTGTGTTATCATTGCTATACGTTCATATTTGATTCTTCTATCATGGAACACATTTGTCAAGAAAGACATGAAGATATGCTTTCTGGTCTGTGGATTCCTGCCTTTCGCATTCATTGAACGTAGGCATTTTTATTTGAGTCACTTTTCAACAGGAAAAGTTTGAGGGTTTTCACTTAAAAGGAAAACTTCCAAGTTTCTCCTGGAAATTAGAAGAGATGACAGACCACCCCATTACCAGGCGACAACTGTTGCTTAAGACAGTAGTAACTGTTCCTTGAAGGATGCCTTATTTACTCTATTTCTTCACATTTTGTACCATTTTCCCTGCTTCCCCAAGTGCATCAGTTGGACAGTCAGTCTCTGTTTTCCTTCTTAGATTTAGCCTGTTTTCATTTATTGAAATTTATTTCTGAACACTGTAGAAATTTAAGCTTCAAGCTTTTACCCCAAACCTTGTTTCCCACTCCTCCATGAAATTACCCATGTATACCTCCCAAATGATAGCCTCAATGCTTTTATCTGCTAAGGTCCAAACTACGTTGACATATTTTTGCTACTTTTAAAATATATTGTAGTCTTAGCTAACTTAAAGAGTTTAATAGAGCACATGTAGACAATGTATAAACTAAAAACAAGCAGAAATGAATATGTTTTCAGATGGAATTTCATTCGCTGTTTTGCATCATGGAGCTCTTATGGGGAGATAGCATACAGAGGCTAGCACTTACCTAGTTACGGTTTTCAAGGATTCTAAAAGGAAAACTGTTGGAGGTTGCCTAGTGCAACTCCTTACTTCATAGGAGAGGGCCTTGGATTAGAGGGGTAGGTTAGGTCTTCTCACGCTTACATTTGTCCTGAGATTCACCTCCGTTTTGTTTTTTTTGTTTTTTTTTTTTT
>NC_034602.1:68526850-68533034 GCF_900095145.1 Mus pahari
GGTTTTCTTGTGTTTTGCAAAATGTATCTTGGGTATTCTAAGTTTCTGGGCTAATATCCGCTTATCAGTGAGTGCGTATCTAATGACTTCTTTTGTGATTGGGTTANCTCACTAAGGATGATATCTTCCAGATACATTCATTTGCCCAAGAACTTCATAAATTCATTGTTTTTAATAGCTGAGTAGTACTCCATTGTGTAAATGTACCACAGTTTCTGTATCCAGTCCTCTGTTGAGGTTACACCCCCGTTTTGATGACCTCTATCCTACACTCTTCAGTATGGGTTCACTATTTTTAATTTTTTTTTAACCTCCATTTATGTGCCCTATTTTGACAGAAGCCTTGTTTGTCTTACTACCTACATGGATACGTGCCAGCTAGTTTAACAATATTCTACCTAACACATTTAAAGGGTGGTTTCACCTACTGCAGTTTTGAGGGGAAAAAGTATTTCCTACACAGTCAAAAAGCATCTTACATGTCTAAAAGTATTAAAATGGCATAGGCCCTATCTTTGAATCCTCTATTAGACTATTCATTTCTGAGTGTTCTAGATTTTTGAGGATGCATATCCATGATCAATTTTATCTAATGTTTAATATTACGATATGCAATTTTATTAAATAAGTTTTGCTTAGAGATGGTCAATTTTCCTTGCCTTCAGATTAGGGGCTTTGAATTAACTCTTCCCTCCAAATAAAACATACAATATAATGTGCAACAGAGAGGGCTTTGAAGGTAGGCATTCCGTTGAAGAATCAACACTCAAGGGTAATCTGTCTACGATATCAGAATTTGTACAAAGCTATAAACCCTTAGTTTTGGAAAGTGTGGTTTCTACTTTCACACAGATGTTTTACGAACTATCGGAGAATAGGGAAAATGTTCATTATCAAGTAGTTTCTTTCTAAATATGGTTTCCTCTCTCCCAGTAGTTAGGATGATTAATGGAATGAGCCTATGTCATTTCTCTTGGGAGGAAAATGCCAAGATCGGGGCAGTTCTTCCTGGGAAGGCACTGCTCCTGGCTAGGAGGCTATTTGTACCATAAATGATGACTTGTGGTTCGATTGGGTCTGCAACAGGGATGAGGTCTTGCTTCCCTTTTGCACTCTATATCAACACCCACGCCAGGGCCACAAAATGTGGTGGAACATACAGATTGCAGAGTGGGCGCTACTCTATTATTTACTACTACTGAGGATATCATTGATCAAATTCAACTTATCTGTACTAAGGATTTATTACTCCATTTTATTTTCTTATATGAGGATTAATGAAAGAGAAATAGTTTGCTTAACTATTGTATGGATACACACACACACACACACACACACACACACACACACTTGTTCATTTTATTAGAGCAATGATTGTTATTCCTTGAATGTTGCATTTCCTTAACAATATCCTTAAGCAGAAAGTTCAAATGTTCTCCCAAGTGTTTTGGGCTTGGTTGAAATGTTTTTTCTATTGTTTTTCTTTCCCTCTGCTCTCTTTCCCTTCCCTTCCTTTCCCTTCCCTTCCCTTCCCTACCCTCCCTTCCCTTCCTTTCTTTCCATTCTCCCTCCTCTTATCTTTTTATCCCTTCCTTTTTTTCAAGTAGATCATAATATTTTGAACCGTTAAACTCATTGCTGAAGATTATAATCATGGTAATGTAAATAATCTAGTATATATAAAAACTCTGCGACTTTGACTGGAGAAAAGAAAAAAAAAGGTAGTTCCCACAAGAAAAATAAAAGGGCCAGTGGCCAGGGAAGCTTCCTTTCTTCATGCAGTTTGAGCTTAACCCTCTTCATCCAGGGAATCTTAACCCCTGCAGGAACAATGAACTGAAATACTTCCTGTGCTTTTATATACATCTAAGTACTCACTGGGTCTCAAGTTCATCTTGCTATTTTGTACATACTGCCTAATATATCAAACCTGAGATGATAAAATCAACCACAGCTGCCTAGCCTCATTGTCATTTTGCAGTTGAAAGATTGGGCAATGCAAATTGAAATTCTCAGAAAATATCCGGTACCTTTGTTACGGAATTGACTTTTTACAGATTCTATAATTGTGGAAAGGTCATAAAGTTTCAGATCCAGAGGTAGATAATCATAGGAGTGGGACAAGAAGACCTGAACACAGACCACCTCAAGATTTGCTTACTTTTGTCTTATTAATGACCACACTGTATTGCTAATACACTGATTCCTATGAATCAACCATTTGTGTATTAGAAAATTCCTCCCATTTTTATCATGCCAAAATAATTTCTCAAGTCTTCTCATAAAACAAATATTTTTATTTTATTTTATTTTATTTTTTGGTTTTTTGAGACAGGGTTTCTCTGTGTATCCTTGGCTGTCCAGAAACTCACTCTGTAGACCAGGCTAGCCTCGAACTCAGAAATCAGCCTGCCTCTGCCTCCCGAGTGCTGGGATTAAAGGCGTGTGCCACCACGCCCGGCAAAACAAATATGTTTAATATTCCAGAACTTACAAACCTAGTCCATACAATTCAGCCAAAGCTTTTCTATTGAAAGCCTAGAAATCTTCCTGCAAACTCCATCACTTATTGCACACACAGGATGACTTGAAATCTACTGCCACACAGTACATTATCTCCCATAATTTCATAATGGTACCTGCCAAATATATTCTGTAGTATGTCATCCCAGTGTATATTCCCTGGTAAAAACACTTCTTTTACCCTACTATGATCTGTTGTTCAATATCCTGCTGCTTGCTGTACAAGAGAATCCCATATCATTTCTTCTAGGAAGGTCTTGTATAAGCATAAGCCAATCATCAAGATTCCTTTCACTTTAAATTCCTTTGTATAAAAGATGATGCTTCAGACTCTGGTCATAGTATGCATAGCCGATGATAATGCTTTCTCTCATTCTTTTCTTTGTAGTACACAAAGTATCATCTGTCTGAGTTCATTAGACCTGTCTGTGTCCATGTGCTTTCCCTTGTCTTCTGTTACTATGCTGCTATAACGGACATTGAGTATTCAATTTAAAATATTACCTTCTTTTTTATTTTTCAGAATATACTCACTAACTCCAAATTATAAATCATCAGGAAATCTTGATGAGTGTCAAAGAAAATCAAGTAAAATGTCCTTGAATTTCTAGGACTGTTAGATAAATAAATGTCTTTTCTTTATAAGGTAATATAGCTTCACATATTTAATTCTGCTAGCATGGAATATTATTACATTTTATACTATTTCAATTATGTAATAGAATCTAATACATTATTCCTGAAAACTTCATTAATTTATATTTTTGTCAGCTATGTTTCTTCAGTGTGTTTCCTCTGCATTGCCATAATGCCCCAGACATACAACTACATAATATTTCTAACATTGTAAGGTTGTTTGTTCATCAGGAAAAATAACAGCATCATTTATAGGATCATACATTGTACAACCATTGTCTCACTAAACTTCAAAAGGTCTAGCAAATAGTGTACATAAGTATTTTGAAAATAACTAATTAGTATAAAAATATTATTGTCAATCGTACAAACAAGAGCTCCTTTCAGAATGCTTTGTAAGTAATCAGTATGTAGTAGCTCTTTTTTCTAGTCCTTAATCTGAATAGGAAATAAGTGCTAGAATTCTCACTTTCAGTTGCAAAAGAGAGAACTTGATGACTTTAAAGAAGATTTTTTTTTCCAGAGTACATAGACATATGGCAAGACCACAGTTTGAACCTTTTGTGTCTCCATGGCTAAGCCTAGGATATTTTGCAGAAATATCTATGAAACACAAATGGTATTTAGTCTTAGATATTTGGCACTTCCAAAAACACTGTAGTGCTGATAAAGATAAGAGCTTCACTTAAATCAGAAGTTTACATAACTGTTTCTATTTCTTTATGCATACTCTTTCATAGCTTCCTTGATCAGTATACTTTACAGGCATTACCTATGGATAAGACCCTGGTGCACCTATTTGCTGAAACCATACCTGCTGCACATTGAACTTAAAAGAAAACATTCCTAACATACTGTTGTAAACTGAAAACAAATTTCTGCAACTTAAGCCAGTATTGAGCAGTTTGCTAATTTCATTTTTTGAGATTAATCTTTGATTATGTCAGTTTCTTAGACTCAGTTTAACAAGCTTCTATTTCAAGCTTCTTTCCTGCTGGACCATTCAGTTTACATTTTAATAGACTGAATGTTACAATCATGATTAGTTTGACTCCTAACTGATGCTAGAGGGGAGAAATTAGAATATAAAATGATCAAACACTAGAGAAGAATTGTAAATAACTGTTAAGGAAATATGGAGAAACAGCTGTTTGGTTTGGCTCCTGAGAGTGTTGTTGGTATATTCATATAGGAGATGAATTTTCAGTTAGTCTAATTTTATTTTATTTTTAGTATTCTAATTTCATAAATGTAGGTAGCTTACTTCTAGAAAAACTTAAATTGTAGAAGTGGTAATATATATATTACCATGTAATAATGCCAGTATTGAATTTGTTCAAAGGTAAGCTCTAGAGCAATACCATTTTATCATAAAATACAATGCTTAAAATTTAAGAAAAAAGGTGAAAACTTCAACAGTGAAAACTATTTAAGTGCTTATTTGAAAATTAAATAGAATGTACAAAGAAACATTATGAAAAGACACACACACATACACACACACACATATATATATTTAATTTTCTTCCAAATACACTCTATGATGCTATTATTATCAAGATATGAAAAGCAGGGCACACACATACATAAACACACACAAACACAAACACACACACAGACATACACATATGTACACACAATCTATGCCAATATCCTTAATGAAAGTAGATGTATAAAAGAAGAAAAATCACCAAGACAGTTCAAGCAACCTCAAAGTGGTAATAAACAAAGAGAAGTATTCACTGAAATGAAGGAGGATTCATTCCAAAAATACAAGAATGTCTCAACATGCAGTTGATAAATGTGGTATGCAAGATCAAATGAAAGAAGGACGAAAGCCATTATTGGATCAAGACCAATAGCTGTTCATTATAAATAGTGAAGATATTTGGAAAAGAAGAAATGTATGCTAATTCTTTAAGGGCTAAATATAATAAGCTAGCATCTAATATATTGAAAGGAAAAAAGTTGAATGATTTCTCATAAATAACAATCAAGTCAAGAATGCCCATTTTCACTCCTTTATTCAGCATAATATTAGGAATCATAGACAAGAAAATTAGTTCAGAACAAGAAATAAGATGGGCAGAAATTGAAAAGAAGGAGTTAAATTGATTGCATTTGCGGAGGGCATGATCTTATTAGCACACAGACATCCTCGAAGATGTCATCAAAACCAATTAGAATTACTTAAACATTTCTGAAAATTACATAAAGAAAAATTAACATATAAACTAGGAACATTCTTAAACGCCAGTGTTGAATTCATTGAAAGGTAAGCTATAGAGCAATGCTACTTTATAATAACAAAATACAATGCCTAAAATTTAACAAAAGAGGTGAAAACTTCAACAGTGAAAACTTTTTAAGTGCTTATTTGAAAATTAAACAGAATGTACAAACAAACAAACATTATGAAAAGACACAACATGTGTATGGATTGGAAAAAAATCAAAATTGTTAAATTTTCACATGACCCAAACTATAGATTCAATGCAGTGGATTTAAAAAATACCAGTAATATTCCTTAATGTTCTAGGAAGGGTAATCCGAAAGTATGTATAAAAAATCTGAATAACGCAAACCTTTTTGAATAAAAAGCACAAAGCCTGGATGATTATATGGTCAGGCTTCAATATATACTGCATAGATATATAGTGATCTACATGGCACTGTTTAGAATAAAACAGACACAGACAGATGGAACAAAACAAAATGCTAGCAGCAACCTACACATTTCCAGTCAAAAGAATTTTCATAATGGTGCAAAAAAAATGTGCATCCTAGAATAGGCAGGTTTTTCAGTAAATGGTGCTAGAGAAATTTAACATACACAAAAGGAAGAAGGTAGTTAGACAAAAATAGATTTGTGAAAATTGAACAAATTAAAAATATTTGTCAGCATACCAAAATGGATAGTGAGTGGATTGCAGAATATCAAATATTAAAAGTAATAAAAATATAACTAGTAATGCTTTAAAACTAGTGTAATGGTTTGTATATTCTTGGACCAGGGAGTGGCACC
>NC_034602.1:68533045-68574742 GCF_900095145.1 Mus pahari
GAACCTCTGAACCTGTAAGCCAGCCCCAATTAAATGTTGTTTTTATAAGACTTGCCTTGGTCATGGTGTCTGTTCACAGCAGTAAAACCCTAACTAATACAACTAGCTAATGCAAAACTCCAGAAACTTAATAAATAGCAAATAATCCATTAAAATGGTCACTGTATCTAAGTGGTGACTTCTCAGTGAAGGCTTGGAAACTACTAATAAATATGTATTACACTATATATTACATAATACATATTTATTACATATTGTATATTTTATATACTATGTATTACACAATGTATTATGTATTTTATATTATATATATTAAAGATCAATATTGCTAATCATAAGAGAACTGAAAAAAAATGCCCAACACTGAAAATCTTACCCCAGCAAGAAGAGCTATTGGGAACATTCTAAATAACAAGTATTAGCAAAGATATGGAGTACAGGCATTATGTCCACAGTGTAGGTGCAATTTTCAATTATAGTAGCCATTATGGAGAACAACAGGGAGTTTCTTCAAGATAAACATAAAATCAGTATGTCAAAGGGACATCTCAACTGCTTGGTTTAGTGTTGTAGTCCTCTTAATATCTAAGAAATGAAAACATTGAAAATGTTCACCTAATGATCAATAGATTGAAAAAAAGATCGAACATGCCTACTACAGAATACTACTCAACCATAAGAGTAACAAAACCTTGTCATTAGCAACAATGTGGAGGGAACGGGAGATCACTATACTTAATTTAGTAAGCCCAGAAGCAGGACCCATCAGTATGATCTCACTCATGTTGCATATTTTTAAAAAGTGGATGTGCTGGTGCATACCTGACATTCAGTATTTTAGGTGGCTGAGGCAGGGGACCATTTGGGCCAGGCTGAGCTTCAGTGTGAAAATTGTCTCAAAACACAACATGACAAGGCAAGACAAAAAACAATACAGCACAACACAACACAACAAAATCCCATGTTGTAGAAACTGAGAGTATAATAGTTACTATCAGAGGTGAGTAGAAGGAAGGGAGAAATGGGGAAGAGTGGTCAATGGGTACTAATTTATAGATAAAACCACAAAGTTCTGGAGTGCTAATGTATAGTAAGTAGATTCCAATAAAATGCTATTTCAAAAAGCATTGATGTGAGTTGAATACTATTACAATCCAGAGACAGTAAAGACTAAAGAATATATATATATATATATATATATATATATATATATATATATATGTGTGTGTGTGTGTGTGTGTGTGTGTGTGTGTGTGTGTGTGTATATATCTCAAATTATACAGTTTATATTGGACTCTTTCCCTTCTTTTGTGTGGCCTTATCCAATGTGATGTTTCTTGGTTTTTATCTTGTTATCTTGTTATCTTGTTTATATTTTATTTGTTATGTTGTTATCTCTTATAAGCCTGTTGATTTCTAATGAGATACAGAAATCGAGTGGATCTGGATGGGACAGGAGGAAGGGAGGTACTGGAAGATGTAAAAGGAGTAAAAATGGTAATTGAGATATACAGTATGAAGAAAGAATCAATTTACAATGAAAGGTGGTGGAAGAAACATCTGTTTTTGTTTTTATTTTTGTGTTTGTTTGAGTAATTTAACTTCCATCCCAATACCAGAGCTGGAGTGTACGCACCCATCTACACAAGACAGAGTGACTTGCTCAGGACATCTATCAACATATCTAGCCCTCTGGATCCTGAGTGGGACCAAGGTTGGAACTGTGTAGTTACAGCTGATATGTATCATCAGATGCCTGAGTGTGTGACCAGCACATTGAGGGAGCGGGTATAAAGGTATGAAGTTCTTCTTCAAAGAGCAAGAACCCTGAGGACTTTTTTTTTTTTTTTTTTTTTTAATCAAAGGACCAAACTTTTTCTAGAACCAGTTCCTCCCTTTGACTTTTCTAATACCAGAATCAACAAATAGCCTTTTATTGCATATACAAGCTGGGCTTTCATACTTATAACAGAAAGAATGTATTTATGACACATAGGATAAAGCACCTGGTCTACAGGTTAACCTGACTCTTTGCCTTTCACTCATCTTGTTCTCATCTATAATGTACCATGAGGAAGTAATCTGTAATAACTAACAATGATGATAAATTCTATGATATAAAATTGATTTTAGTCCTTAATGTCCCTAATTAGGAAACATCCATCTATAGGATAAGACTAATTTTCTCTTTATAACAGCTACAATTAACTTGCTTTAAATATTTGTATTTATTAAATATCAATAATCAACAAATGGAAAAAATGAGCTTTATTTTATATACAGTGATATAATACTATGTCACATGGTTAACTGATTAAATAATTATCTGACGAACCTGAAATTTATTAAAATTGAATTTATCTGGTCTCACTATGAATTCTTTCATTCAAGGATGTTAAAAATTATAAGATTTTTGTTGAATAACATTTTTCAAGGATGTTAAAAATTATAAGATTTTTGTTGAATAACATTTTTCAAACTCATAAACTTCATTGTTTCAATGGAAGTAGCTTATTTCAGTGAAATATTTCAGTAGCAACTTGCTTTCATGAGAAATTTATGATAATATCTAATGTTATTAAGTACAAAAGCAATTGTGATAAGCGCAGTTTCTCCTCCTGTCTTCCAAATTATAACCATAGTGAAAGCATTGCAGTGAGTTAAACCTCGTATTGGCAGAAAATGTCATATATAGTTGTCTACGACTCAAGTGTCAACTGTATAAGCCAAAAGGCATCTTCTAAAAAGCAGGGTACGTTAACATTAGAAATACTGGCTACCCCAAAAGACCAGGGAGACTGGAACTGCTGATCTATCGATCTGTAGTTCAGTGGAGTCACACGTTCCTCTTCTAATCTTTGTAGTACTCCATCTAGCGTTATTGAAAGCATCAAATTAAAAACAGTGAATTGGTTGCCGTGTTGTCACTTTTCTAAAGGCCTTGCTCGCTATTAACTATCCATTTGAAGTCTGAAGGGTGCTTAATGTGACCCACCCATTGGATGTATTTTACACACCAGGCACACCATAAAGACTGTCTTCTGTTTCATTTGATTTTCATGATCATTACAACCTTCTAATACAAGTATTATTTATAGTTACTGCTCTTTAAGTGGTATGCTTTGCATTTCAGCTATTGTATAGCCTCAGTGGAAGAAAAAAAATGAAGACTTGTCAAGTACCTGGTATCAAGCTAATTTTGGACAAGGTTCCTCATGCCTTTGAAGATAAAAACAAAAACAAAAACAAAAAAACTATCAGAACTGTTTTCCTGAATCAAGAGTTTTGTGTTTTGGTTTTTTTTTCAGGTTATAAAACCGTAGCTTACAAACATGTTTGACAAAGACAAAGGGTTATATACTCTATCATTTAAATAAGCAACATTGTTAAACATGATGGAAATTGTTTGCAATGTTCTAGTGGATCCTTTAAAAAGTGAAGAAGCTTAACACTTTCAAAGAAAATATGATCAATGCAGAAAATTCTAAGTCAACCGTAGATGAGAGAACACAGGTAATACTGAAACTTGGAGAGTTTAGGACGTCTCTCAAATCCCTTGTGACAGGCAGAGGAGGCTAAAGAAATGGTCTTCACACTATCCAAATCCAAAGAGATCAGGTTTGTTTCTTTCTGCTTTGCTTTTTCCCCTACTTGTTATTTAGCTGACTGTCTTGCAAATTGTATCCAGGTTTTTATACAGAACCACTACCCACGGGTATCAAAGCAAATGTAGTAAACATTTACAAGCAGCAGCTAGTTCCTTTCTTCCTGGCCTTGATTTTATTTACCCAATTAATTATTTAGTCTTAACAAGGAACACAGCTTCCCTCTGCTCTCCCCATCCCTTTGAAGTCATCAGCTGTGAAGAGGGGCACTGAAGTAAATGGACTCCGCATGCAGGAATAACAGAATCGCACAAGGCTATTGTTTTAAGTGCCACAAACATTAACAGCAGCAGCTCAGTAATAATAATATAAAAGTAATTATGAAAGGTTATTAAATGGAGAATGATTGCCATTTATTCTCCATGAAAGACAAGCACAGAAAAATTATTAACATGATTTAAATATTAGTAGACTATGCTATTTAAAGAGATAGCTATAATTTCCCAGTTAGACTTCACCACATAAATTCCTTATTCATCTCTTAATCATATTTAATTGGAACTTTGTCTACGGTTAAATAATGGAGTCAAAGATTATCCTATAAGAAGATTATCTTTACTTTTGGTTCATGCCTCCACATACCACCCCTCTTTTGAAACTTGAAGCCTTACCATTTTGATACTTAAAATAATACTCCACGTTGAGGTAGAATTTTACTTCATTATCTCACTTTCTTCTTGAGAAGGCTGCTTGAATCCGGATTTTTCTGTGGACTCAATATATCCTGAGTGATTATGAGACCTGGTTAATGTCACACCGCTAATTAGCAATGGTAGAATAGGAGCTCAGAATGAGGCCTTTGGACATCAAGTCAATAATTAAAGTGCAGCCTTGTCAGGAGGAGTTTCTCTACTAATACCACACCGTGACCTTCAAATCACAGTGGATGAAAATGAGACCAGGATACTTAAAATATGAAAATTTAAATAGCAACAGAATTAGAGTATCCTATCTTTTCAACATCATGGGCTTTACCGACTGTACCTCTGCTGATATCCTCTATACACACGATGGTTAGTGTGGATACAGGTGTACGAACTCACCATAACTTCACAAGCCCAGTTAGCTGCATGAAAACATCTTCTATCTCCTTCTCTACATTAGTGATGGCTTACAATGCCAATATAAAGGAATTCGAAGGGTTAACCCTATCCCTCCATTTCTAAAGAGATACTGCCCTTTGTGTTGCTAGACTCAGGCTTATGCAAAAAGTGTTGATGACTGTCTAGGAGGCTACAAATGCAGACAAGACCTGATGACCAGGGGATTGAAGTATGAAGTCTTGACGAGGGAATGTATTGTTTGGTAAGGGAATGTGATGTATTGTAAGCAAGTTTTGTGATGGAAAAACTTTTTTTTTGACAGAAAGACACCTACACAACTCACAAGAATATTGATTATAGTCTATGAAGTATAGTTCCATACCTTATTCTGACTTATGTTCTCAAAAGATTACTCATATTTGCACCCATAACCACTGTTTTCCAATGAAATAACAAATCCAGTGTCTTTTATTTACTTAAGATTCTATTTTATACGGGAAACTAGATTGCACATTTTCTGCCTTTGATGTCATTTCTCTCTTAGTCAGTATTTTTGCACTTAGCATCCAAAGTTCTAACTTCATCATTTAATGCCTAAACTTAGCTTTTAGAGTAAAGCTGTCTTTCTTTGATATACCCAGTGTAGCCAAGCATATATTTCACTAGGCATGTACATATTTGTCACATTCCATTAAAAATCTACCATTTTTTTTGGTTCTATTATGATTGTTTACATATAATCCCTCTATTCTTTTGCTGGTTACAACCGTCTTGCCACCAAGTTCAGCTTTCTATAACCACACCACTCATATTCTGTAACCTCAACCATCCTTTCTCTTCAGGCCTCATTCTCACTTCTTATTGTATCTTTTCCTTTCATATATATATGTGTGTGTATGTGTTGTGTGACTGAGCCAGCTCAGTCACTCAACAGGATCTCAAAGGAGGGAGTGAGGATTGAAAAAGAAAAAAAAAAATAGACAAAATTATAACATGACGCCAGCCAGTGCGGAAGCTGAGGCAGCTTTATGCTTTCCCAGTCTCTGCTTCCTATCATTCTAGGTACATCCCACAAACCTGGTCAGTTCTTAGAGCAAAGGAAAGTAATTGAACGAAATAGTGAACAAGACAATCACACAAGAGAGTGATCAAGCAAAGTAGTAAGCAAAGTACATAAAGTCGGAATTCAGCAAAATCGTAAACAAAGCCATGGTCACTGTTCTTAACACTTTTATCTGAGCCAACTTCCTTGTCTGAGAAGTGACACCAAAAGCTCTCAACATGTGTGTATACCTTATAAGTGCATATAACCATATACGTGTGTGTGTGTGTGTGTGTGTGTGTGTGTGTGCATTATAGATTCTTTATGTAAGAGAAGATGCAGTTTTATCTTTCTTAGTTTGGCTTATTTTATTTCATTCATTGTCTGCAAATGTTGTAATTCCATTCTTTAAGGTAAAAGACATCACTGTACATATATAACACTGTATATAACGGTGTATACCACGGTATATAGGTACAGTGTTTTCTAACATAAATAATGACACAATGGACATTGATTACTGTGACCTGCATGATTTTGGGATTAACCTGACAGAGGCAACAGGGACTAAAGGACTGTCAGATTGTAGAAAAGCTGGAATCCAGTGGGCAGTGTAGTCTGATGGAGAAGTATCAACTGTCCAGAAACTGGGATCATATATTAGATACAGCTGAACACATAAGTGGATTTATTTTATACAGTTCAATGAGGAGGCAAGTTTCTCATATATATTTAATGTATCTCCGGAAGGGACCCATTTAAGGTTCTAATCTTGGAGGAGGAAGCCATGGATTGATGGGCTTTGCTTACTTAGAATCCTTTGTGATCAGGTCTTGTGATACATAAAGCATTCCTGTTTCTACTTAAAGCTGCTTACACTCACTTTTTCTTCCAGTTGCATTTTCAAGATTATTGTTTACAGTTAGTTAAGAATTACCATTGGGGGGCTGGCGAGATGGCTTAGCGGGTAAGAGCACTGACTGCTTTTCTGAAGGTCGTGAGTTCAAATCCCAGCAACCACATGGTGGCTCATAACCACCCGTAATCCCGTAATGAGATCTGATGCCCTCTTCTGGCGCATCTGAAGACAGCTACAGTGTACTTATGTATAATAATAAATAAATCTTTAAAAAGAAAAGAATTACCATTGGGATTTGGACGAAGACTTGGTTGAATCCATGTATTGACATTTTGTAATATAGTCACTATTCTCTCTTCAATTGTTTCTGTGAATCCATAGAAATTGGAAGTCTTTCCATCTTTTAGTGCCTTCATCAGTTTCCTTCTTCAGCATCTTAAAAGTTTCATCTTTGAGAATTTATACCTCCTCAGTCAGGTTTATTCCTAAGCATTTTATATTTGAGAAACTGTTGGGAATGACATTTTTTCTTATTTATCTTGGTAAGAAATTATTGTAATGAAGAAAAGCTACTGATTTTTATGTTTATTTTTGTCCTTCTAACCGTTTAGAAGGTCTATGGGCTACAAGAATTTGTCACTGCCATCCAGCAGTCAGCATACAAGAATAAAGTGATTTTTTTTTTCCATTTGTGACTTCTTTCTTTTGCCTTATCTCTACTGCTACAGCCTTTGAGCACCACATCAAATAAAACCAGAGAACATGAGCACCTTTTCTCATTCCTTTTAATAGAGGAAGTGCTGTCATTTTCCCTATTTAATATACTAAGTGTCTGGGATGTAAGGCCTATATAATGTTGAAGTATGTATCTTAAATTCCTAGTTATTGCATGGCTTCCTAATCATGATGGGATCTTGAACTTCATAAAAGTCCTTTTTGCACATTGAGATTCAAGTAATTTCTATCCTTATGTCTATATATGTGATTTATTACATTTATTTTCCCTTATGTTGAATCAACTTGCTCCTTGGAGTGAAGTTAAGTTGGCTGTGACATATGATCATCTTCATGTGCTTTTGATGATCATTTCCAAGAATATTATTGAGAACTTTGGCAATAATTATAAAAATTGGCCTCTAGCTTGCTTTCTGTACTGCAGCTCTACCCAGTATTGCTGTTAGGGTGGTGCCAGACATGTAGAATGTGTCTGGTAGGCTTCTTTCCCTGTACATTATAAGGAACAGTTTGAGAGCATTGGTAATACATCTTTTGTAAACATGGTGGAATTTGGCAGAAGATTTTGGACTACTTTGTGTTGGGAGGCATTACTACTCACTCTTAACAGGCACTATGAATATATTTAGGTTGTCTGTATACTCTTGATTTACTTTTCAAAGGTGAATGCGTCTAAGAAGCTTTATATTTCTTCTGGAATTTCTTTTTTAAAATATGTTGCTTTGAGTCGTGTATATCCTGAAGCTTTTATTTCTGCGGGATCAGCCCCAGCAAGTGCTCCAGAGGCTCCTAGGTGAGGTAGATGTCAGTGTGGCCTGGCTTATAGTCCTGAATCTGGCCCTGGATGGTAGTTGAGTAGGTCAGCCCGCCAGCTGAGCCCATGCTCACTGAGCCATTCTTCTGAGTGTCATTTTTAGTTTTTATTAACAGTCTAAACATGAAGAAGCATGGGTTTTTCTCTGGTTATCATGGATAAAACACAGGTTATCAGGCTTGCCTGGGGCACTAGTTAGTTACCATGTCTGTCATCTTGACATACTGAAGAATCACTTAGTAATTACCTACATCAGGTTTGCCTGCAGGGATCTATGAGGAATTATCTTGAATTAAAACAAACAAACAAACAAACAAACAAACACCAAATTCTTACTATGTAGCTTGGGCTGTTCTAAAACTCACAAAGAAGCAACTTCTAGTCTGCTGTGTTACCTTGAAATCTCTACTCATGTTTTGACCCATTTACTTTTGTTGGCTTACAACAGCAGCTGGTATACAGATGGTACTTAAACTATTGTTGAATTAATTGGACTTGACTTAAAGGTAAAAAATGAAGTTCTCAACAATGGAAGTGATACTTCTATACAGTTTCCATCACATATTGCAAGGAAAAGTAAAGCTATTATGGGATGCAAGTCACAGAAAAAATTTTCCTCTGGCGCTGGATCTCTGAGTGTGGAAGCACCTCACATAAAATGTGATGACCTGAGTTCATTCTTTATAATCCATAGGGCAGGATGTCTACAAGTTGTTGCCTGACCTACATATTACTTAAACAAACAAACAAATATTTATTTATTTATTTATTTATTTATCAATTTTTTTTTCTTTATCCCTTAAATTACACAAATGTAAGTAGTTCTTTATTGGCAGTTCTATGCCCTTGAGTATTAGAAGGAAGGGGTGACAACAAATAGTGATAATGGAGAAAAAAAAACAGTAGAGGATTCCTGGGTTATAGCAATTAGGGTTCTACATGACTTATGAAGAAAACATACGGATAGAAATATTAAATATCTAAATTTATTCTTAATGCTCATTATAGATTAGAATAAGATCAATCTATACATTATTTAGATTTAATTTTTTTCCTTACTATTTGATTCTTCAGTAAGAAGTCTCATATTAAATCAGTTCAGGTATCTTAATCCCTCTTTAAGTCTTTATGCAGTTGGCAGCAGGTTAATTAGAGTCAGCAGTCAGGAGAAATCAGGGAGTATTAGGAGAAGATCAGGGTCTGTGCCTGACATTATGTCCCATGATCCCTCCATATTTCCAATGTTCATGGCTTATCTATAGTTATGGTTTAGCTCTTACTCCCCATTAGTCTCTATTCTCCTTGGACCTCCTCTCTACAGTTGGCTGTTTCCTTTTGTTTTGTAAATATTGGCCCCTTTAGAGTCATGCAGACAGTTTATCTTCTAGAACCAAAGAGGAACACTGAGTTTTATCATTTCTGCTGAATTCGTAATTTTGCTATTACAAAGTTAGAAAACACCAAGAAGTAGCAAATATCTTCTGTGTTGTTTCCTATCATCTCTACCAGGGCATTACACATTTCTGAAGGTAACCACACACCCACTCATAATATAAAAGACACTGCTGCATGAACCTGACAACTTATGAAAGAACAAGTAGCTACAAAAAAATCATTTGCTAAGGAAAATTCCACTTGTGTTGTCAGTGCCTCTGCCAATATCATCTGTTCTGGAAGTTGCCCTCCTTGCTTAGAGGAATTCTTTTTTTGTAAATGTGCTACAAGCTGATAAACTCAATCCTGGAGGCCTTTATTCTTTATGTTTGCAGTTTCATTAGACAGCACAGTGACCTTCTTTTTCCCTCGTTGCTTTATTCTAACTTTAGACTGTGCTGGTGATAGCAGGTCTCTCTCTCGCTCTCTCTCTTTCAATTTAAGTATAATTGAACTTGAGATTAGTTGTTCACAGATGCTGGTAAACCTTGTCATGTGTTGCCTAAAAACAAATTCCAACTTCAATTTGAATAGCACCTTTCACATCAGTACCCCAAATTGCTTCACAGTAATACATCATCAATAATTCACAACGTGGCATCACTGAGCAGCATACACAATGATTCCGCCATCGTTTTAAACAGTCAAGAGAAGCTACCACCAGGGAGAGGGCACCTCTATGTTGTTACTGAGTGATGAAATAGGTTGAATCTTGAAGTGATTTAGGCTCAAACCACGTTTAGAAAAGACAAAGCACAAAGTTGCTCCTGGGGCACATTTTTGGTGTCCTCATTATACCAAAAATTGAATAAATCAATGAACAATATACCTTGCTTTATGTGCACTTGATATCTGAGCAGTCTGTAGTTCTCATTTTATAAATGAAAAATAACATTGTTTTCTTTTATCTAAAAAATTAATTAATGGGAATGCATTTGTCCAAGCTCAAAGTAAGGTTATTAACCAACGACTTCTCTTTCTCCTTTTCAGGACATCAGTATCCACTTCCTTGTCTCCTGCTATGTCTCTTGCTATGTTTTCTCCTCTTTTTATTATATTTTCTTTTCTTTTTTTTCTATTTGAAATGGTAATTGTTCACAACCATTGAGGTTTTATCTTTTACTGTCTGTTGTAATACTAATTGCAGGGCTACCAAACCTGGAGTCTGCATATAACCTCTGGGATCCCGCTGCCAAGTTAATTGTGATTGTTGAATAATGATGCCAGCAGCAGTGGGGTTGAGTTTTCACAGGCTTCAGGATGAGAATCAGGAGGAAGAGAGGAGAGAAAGAGAGAAAGGCAGCCATAGAAGAAGAAGAACATGCAGGAGAGGAGGAGAGCCATCATGGGTTAGCTGAGCCATAAAAACATGGCCTTGTGGGCTGGCTAATTGAAATTTAGAGCAGCCCAGATGAAACGTAGTAAGTAATAACTTGGGTTATCGATAAAGTAAGAGATTCTAACATGGAGGGTAGACAGCTGCCCAGCTATTACCCTGCTTAAGGCTTATTAAATTATAAAGGTTGGAATATATCTTATATCCAGAACATAAATGGTTTAAGGCTGATAGAAACACCGCGCCAGAATTTTAAAATTATTTTTTACTACACACAACATGTCTCCCTTCCCTTTCCTCCTTCCATACCTGTAGTGGCTATTCCTGGTTGTCAACTTGACTATATTTGAAATGAACTACAATCCAGAATTGGAAGGCTCCCAGTGGACCTAATCTGGAGACTGGGAGATAGAAGTTTCTGATCTGGATCTTGGTATGGAGATCTTGAGACACAGTGGTGATTGAATCCAGAAGATTAAGACAGGGAGATCTCCGAGTCCAAGGTCATCTGGGATTAAAGGTGTGGTGGCACACACCTTTAATCTGGGCTACACCTTCTGCTGGGGACCATATAAGCACATTGGAAGAAGGGAGTCTGGCTCTCGCTCTTTCGCCTTCTTGCGGTGTGGGACTCAGCAACTGCTAGATCCTTGGACTTCCATTCACAGCTACTACTGAACCATTGTTGGGATTTGGACTGCAGACTGTAAGTCATCAATAAATTCCTTTACTATATAGAGACTATCTGCAAGTTCTGTGACTCTAGAGAACCCTGACTAATACAATACCCCTCTATGTGCCCCTCCCTTTCTCCTTAAATGCATGGCCTCTTTTGTTCTTTTTTACACTAATTATTATGGAGTGCCTGGTCATTGCAGGTATATGCATATATAGGTAAATATAACATAACTGTTCTTATCTTTTGCATGGGTTATTTGAGCAACCACTTTACTTGCCAAATTATTATTATTATTATTATTATTATTATTTATTTATTTCTTTTAAAATTTCATGCTATGTGGTTTAACTATATTTACTGTCTCTCTCCAAAATTTTCCTAGATCTTCCTTTAATTCCCTACATATAACTGTGTGTCCTTTTTGTTTAGTTTTGTTTTTTAATTTAATTTTATTTGTAATTCATTTTTTTATACTCCATATTCCATTTCTTGCCCCTCCCCATCCACGCTCTGACTGCTTCACATCCCACACCTCCTCCCTACCCCACCCATCTCTACATGGATGCTTCCATGCCCCAAGACACCTGAGCTCTAAACTCTCTAGGGCCTCCAGTCTCTTGAGGGTTAGGTGCTTCATCTCTGAATGAACACAGACCTGGAAGTCCTCTACTGTATGTGTGTTAGGGGTCTCATATCAGCTGGTATGCTGTCTGTTTGGTGGTCCAGTGTTTGAAAGATCTTGGGGGTCCAGATTAATTAAGACTTCTGGTCCTCCTACAGGGTCACCCTTCTCCTCAGCTTCTTTCAGCCTTCTCTAATTCAACAACAGGACTCAGCAGCTTCTGTCCATTGGTAGGGTGCAAATAACTGCATCTGACTCTTTCAGCTGCTTGTTGGGTCTTTCCTTGGGCAGTCGTGATAGATCCCTTTTTATGAACATTCCACAATCTCAGTAATAGTGTTAGCCCTTGGGACATCCCCTTGAGCTGGATTCCATATTGGGTCTGTCACTGAACTTTCTTTTCCTTAGCTTCCTCTCCATTTCCATCCCTGTGATTCCTTCAGACAGAAGCAATTATGGTCAGAGTTGTGACTGTGGGATGGCAATCCCATCATCCTCCTGTAGGTGGGCTCATAAGTACCCTCTCCCTATGAGCACCTAGCATTTCATCAAAGATCCCTCCCTATGAGCTCTGGGAGTCTCTCCTCAATTAAAGCTCTAATGGCTTGACAAGATTAAAATTATCTCAGAATGTTTTAATTCTTAGAAGAGAACAGAAGACTTTCATGGGCTAATCACTCAACTTTTCTACTCATATTTCTTTTACTTACAAAATTGATACCTTTATATTTCTTCTACATAGAATTTATATAATAGATGCAATGGTCAATTTCAGGTCAAGTAGACTGATTACTAGTGACAATAAAGCATTATTTCAGGATTATTTCTGTGAGTGTTTCTATAGAATATGGGTATATGAGCCAGTTAACCTGAAAAAAAAAAATGGATTCTTACTATGTGTGAGTACTATGCACATGGTTATAGTCTCTAATAAAACAACAATAAAAAATAGAGAAAAAAAGATAAATTAGTATTTTTGAGGCCTTTAATTTGGGATGTAAATTGTATCATTTCTCTGGTTCTGAGGCATTCAGAATTGGATGGATGATCCAGACTCCCCAAAATCTCCAGCTTGCAGAGGAGCTGGCAAGGAACTTTTCAGCATCCGAACTCAAGTGATCCCATTATTCGCTTACTAAATCCTTTCATCATCTGTCTGTCATCTATCTATCTATCTATCTATCTATCTATCTATCTATCCATCTATCTATGTATGATCTATTTATAATGCAATAAAAACAGAGAACTAAATCTACATAATTATAGTTGCATTTTATTTTTTTAAAAAATATGGAAAAAATTGCAAGGGGAGTTTGAATGACCAATCAACAGATTGTTCCTAGAAATTAAAAATCCATTTGGGCTAAAGCGTAAGCCCATCCATAGACTTTACATGGAACACCAAAGTCAACATTGATAAAATATTAAAATGGGAAATTATGTATATTTTTCTTCCATTCTAGAAGAAAACAAAATAACGTTTATAATATCTTAGGTTTTGTATTGGCTGTTTAGCTGTAATTTAAAACCATTATTTATAAAGAGAAAAATATCACGCCAATTCCAACTTTACTGAAATTGAAAGCATCTTCTCCATAAAGTGAAAAGTTCATTGATGGAGATTAGACATATATGGAGGGTGTGTGGTGTGCCATTCTTTTGTACAAATGACTGTGACAGTCAGTGACAACCTAAAAAAAAAAATGGAAATTAGTGATTTTCAAAACCTAAAACAAAGTATTCTGATGATATATTTATTCTCCACAGGTCTATATGTTAACAATTTAATCAGTAAGTAAATAGTGTTGGAAGTCAAGTTACACTGTTGGAATACAAGTCAATAAATAATCAAAGAGTGGATGCTAGAGCCTCTGGTGTGGGGCATCATTACAGCTGCATAGATCAGAATGAGCAGGAGGTTTGGCTTAACATATAGATTTCTACCTATAGAATTATCAGTAGAATCAATACTATACATACATACA
Source organism: Mus pahari (assembly GCF_900095145.1). NCBI lineage: Eukaryota > Metazoa > Chordata > Mammalia > Rodentia > Muridae > Mus > Mus pahari. Next base: position 68,547,260 of record NC_034602.1, read on the forward strand.
TTTACATACATACACATATACATATGCATATCATATACATATATATGTTGTATTCATGTGCCCATATTAACTTTGTAAGGAATAGAGAAAATAGTACTTTCTAAGCATGAGCTGTACATGGCAAATTTTTCCCAATTGATACAGTATGGAAAAGGATGAAAAGGTAATGAATAGTTTTGTGGAGGAATCAGAGAAGCATAAACTTGGGAAGAGTCATGTGAACAAGGCCCACTGCAGAAATTAGTAAGAATGTTATTACATATTCTTGATACAGTGACAGAAATGGAACTATACCTCAGTATTCCCCACAAACTCTTTCACTCTTTGTCCCATTTCTCATCTTGCAAATTATACCAGTCAAATGCCTAGGGAGGAGTAGTACTGTTAGTGTTGCAGTTTTAAAGGGAAAGATATTCTGGCAGTCAAGAGCCAAGAAATACCACAAAGTTAACACTGTACAACAAACCTAAAAACAGAGATTTATTGGGAGGGAAGAACCCAGGAAAGGGTAGACCTTTCCAGGGTGAGGAATGGTGGGATTTTTAAGTCCGGAGATTGGGAGACCTCAGTTTCATAGGTTTTCAGGAACTGGTGGGTTTCTGTGGCTAGCTCAGAGATGGATGGGGTTTTCTCTGCATGGACTGGTGTTTTTTTGTTTTTGTTTTTGTTGTTTTGTTTTTGTTTTTCTTGTAGGTCAGGGCCCGACCACTCTCTGTTGTCGGACTGGGAATGACCATTACAGCCATTGGGAAATCTCAGTGATGTTAGAGAAGTCTGGGAGACAGGGCATGGTCACTGAATAGCCAACAGGTATATCTCACATATACATATATACATATATGTATATTATATAAAACAAGGAACATTTTGAGTAGTGTGTACTTCCAATATGTAAGGACTTGGAAGAGAAATAATGAGACTTGTGGAATCATGGTTTTTGGTAATTTCTAGAATGAAAACTTGGAGAATAAAATCAATTATCTTACATCAGACCAAGGAGGTGAAATAAGATGTGGCTTTCAGGAGAAATGTGTGTAAAGACTACTGAAAATGGTGGTGCACTTTTGCCTCCTTCTGTATGAGCATTTTCTATTGTCTCTGGATTTTTTCAGTAATCTCAAATTGTCCCCAAAGAGCATCTAAAAATACCCCATATGACATTTTCCAAGATGTGTATATTATTTTCTATGGTTGAGTTCAATATTATGTTTTCCTTTGCTTGTTAAAACTTAAATTCAGAGTAAGCAGTTTTCCTCACTGCCCTGCACAATATGTTGAGGTGGAGTTGGCTAAAACATCAACACTGTGTTTTCTCTCATTTGTTGGAGGAACAGCTTCTAGCAGACTAATAACTAGACACTTGAGAAGCTGCCTGTCCTTCTCTTTGTCCTGAACTGGTGACAGCTGCATGATTTTTATCAAAACAACTTATGGGTCTACATTATCTGGAACGTTAGATAATTCATTATTTCTTTTTAGAACATCATATTTTCATACTCCTGTTCATATTTTCATAATCTTAGATTGTGAATTTTACATTTAATTTTTTTCATGGATTCTGTTTTCTCTTTCAAGTAATCTTCTGAAGTACATCGTTTATGTTATTCACATATTTCCTATAATATTTAATTATGAAATCTGTAAAGATACACATTTTTTTTAGTTAGCCAATGTTACACATTTGTACCAAAGAAAATCTAATATCCAGTGCTACATGAAAATAAATGTATGACTCTGTGTCTGTCTTTCTCTTAATGGCATCTGGAAAGCAGTTCAGACATGTGCTGAGTGGGCTGACTGGAGCTGAATGTGCTGCATACAATAAGACAGGTACCTTGAGTAGTGTGTATGTAGCAACACTGAATTTTCTTGTTTTCTAAATAAAATGTCAAAGAATAAATTCACTGAAAAGGGGCAGGTACCACAGTGAAGCTGGAAAAAGAAAGAAGATATAATTACTGATAAATAAAATGACATCAATGTTTTAACTTACTCTTTTCTCCCTTAATGCTTGACATACAGAAGACAATCTATAAATTTCTACTGAATGGCAGTCAGATATATCACATTCTCAGAGATAACATTTGACAATATTTACTATTTTACTTATTTTCTTGTTTTGTTTATCTGATGATATATGTTTAATGTGTATGCATATGTGTGTTTGTTTGAAGAAATGTGTGTATGACTCTGCCTTTGCAGGGGTGTATATGCCACAGAACCCATGTGGAGATCACTGAGTCTTGTTGTATATGATATGGTGTCTCTACTCACACCTGCATATGCCAGTAGCCTGGTTTGTGGACTTTCTGGAATTTGTCTATCACGATGTTCCATCTGTAGGCATACAGGGATTACAGATTTGTGGGTGGATCACTGAGTTTGATGTTGAAGTGGGTTTTCGGAATTTGAACTCACATGATTGGCTTAATTAGAAAACACTTTAACCAAGGAAACAACTCCTTAACCCTGCACACACACACACACACACACACACACACACAAGTATTTCTTAAATATTTTTAAGTCTATTTCTTATTTAAAACTTCAACTGCTTAGAATCATTTTGGTTTTATATTTTCTTCATGATTTTCATACAAGCCTTATGGACATCTACAAAATGTATCAAATTTTAAGTATTCTACTAATTTTTTTGATATTGACATATACTTACTTATATAAAATATTAGTTTTAAATTCACTTTTTTGCTTTTTTTCCCCGTTCAGGGAGGCGGAGTCTGTTTGCCATTCATGTTTTCTTATATTTGTTTGACATCATTTTGTATGACATAACTACTTTATAGAAAATTGTCTCACCATTTAATAAGTTGCCAATTGGTGGAATGACATCATTTTTTTCCTAAGAAATGTTTTTTCCTGTTGCTTTCCTTTCTTTCTCTTTCAAGCGCAATAGCACCACAGTCTGAATCACTCTGTCTTAAATTTCCTTTGAATTGCATTTTGAGATTTTGATAGAAAGCCTGTTCAAGAAATCCAATTAATACATAGAAATATCCCGATGCCTTTCAGAGCTGACAAAGATAAAAATGATTCCCTGGGACATTAGGTGATTCTGGGTCACTGTCTTTGGGCTTTAGAATGAAGGAAGTCTAAAGAGGAAAGCAGAGATCCCCTTCATATTGTTAGTGGAGACTTTGGAGTATATTTCTGTTCCTTTTCTTAGGACACTACAGAGTCCTTCTCTTTTGGCCTGGTGGCACATACCATGCACCCCTTTTACCATCAGCTGCTCTATCTTCTTCAAGGAGATGTAATGACTGACTTACACTTGAGTGTGGTGCCTTTGAAACACCATCACACATCTAATGTTCTTGTAAGACTGACTGAGACCTCTGCTAAAAGTGATTGTGGGGGGCCCTCATCCAATCTCATGTTCTTCCTTCTTCCTTACTGAAACTGGTATTGTCTAGAACATGTCTTGATTAGACCTCCAGTGTCCAAATCATATCACAGGCTTGACATTTAGAAAACTCAAAAAAAAAAAAAAAAAAGACAGACAGAAAGAAAGAAAGAAAGAAAGAAAGAAAGAAAGAAAGAAAGAAAGAAAGAAAGAAAGAAAGAAAGAAAGAGAAAGAGAGAGAAAAAGAAAAGAATAACCTTAATTAGCAGTTCACTTTGAGACTCAATTCAGCTCACGTGTTTAGCTTTGTGCAATGGTGTCTTTCTATTTTCTCTTCCTTGTTAGGACGCATTTAGTATACATACAGTATATGTTGTCTTGAGAGTCACTTAACTGTGAAATCTTAGGTGTGATGTAAATAGGCTGTGGATTTCCATGAAGTAGTTAACAGTGCAAAAGAGGATGCAATTTTTACAGATTCTACATGATACTAGGAGGTGGTCTTAACAGTGGTGAACCGCGCAGGGCATGAGAGAAATGAGACACTCCAGTGTTAAAAACTAAATATACTGATATCTGCTTTGATCAGCAGGGATTGCGTTAGTGTTAAAAATAGCAAACGTCAAAAGCAAATGATGTAAGGTATTTAAATTATTGAATGAGACCCAGAAAGAAATGATCAATTATACATTGTGGTAATACCTTTTGTAGATGTATTTTTCTTCAGTGGCAGTTCTTATCGATAATCACAGAATGCTTGCCATAAGAGTTAAATAAAAGTCGTCAGAATTCCATAAGGAAAAGACAAATACTACCTTGTGTATGAGTAACGGTGCTTATGGTGATGCGCTTCGGGGTAAGCAGTTGAAGAATACATAGTATTTTCATAAGGATTAATGTGCCTTCCAAAATTTGAAAACCATTGGCAGGCAGAATGAATCTTTAGTCTTGTAGAATCTAGTTCAACAGACACTTTCCCTGTATGTAAAATTATACATAGCTGTTTGATGTAGCTTTGTAAAGATATAAGAGAATATAGCTTTTACTTATCTTAAAAATGGAATCGTGGCTTTATGTGGCATTTTAGAGAAATCAATTCTATGATGGTGACATTTTATATCACTTGGTATAGAGCATAATAGGAAGGGATAATGGCATGTCTAGATTAAGTGCAGAAGCATGACTCTGTGTATATAATGATTTAAGTGCCGTTACAGGCATAGTTATGTGTGTGCATTTGAGGAAGTATGCATATATCAATGTACATATCTGTGTAGCTCTGTGGGATGCATGAAAGTTATGTGCTGCTATCGTTAATCAGTTAATACCAGGGTAATGGATGATGCCACACATTACAAACTAGGATTAAATATTGATTTCCCTGGAAGACAATGAATTAGAGAATGAAATGACTCTTCTGTTCTGAGATTAAATTTTAAGTATGATCATCAAGCTATCAAACCTGTTTCTATACAAAACTTTTTCTTGACTAGGAAAAGGAACCAATCTCACATATGAAGAGTTTGTATTGCATCAATCATAAATTCACCCTCGTTTTTTTGCTCTCCTGCTTTTGCTCCCTTATCCTGCTCCCCATCTCTCCCCATGTGCTCATGGCTCTCTCTCTCTCTCTCTCTCTCTCTCTCTCTCTCTCTCTCTCTCTCTCTCTCTCTCTCTCTCCCTCCCTTTCTCTCTCTCTCTCTCTCCCCCTCCCTCCCCCCCCCCTCTCTCTCTCTCTCTCTCTCTCTCTCTCTCTCTCTCTCTCCCTCCCTTTCTCTCAACTCCCTTCCCCATGCCTGAATAAACTCTATTCTATATTTTTTAAAAAAATTCACCCTCAAGGCATTAACACATTCAATTTATAACATATTAGTTAACTTAGCTTAGTGTTAGAAAAATAAATTACATTTATTCATGTGGCAGCAAGGGTGGGGTGCATTCCTGCTTGTGTGCACAAGCATGGAATGCCAGACAAGGGCATCATTCTCCTGCTCCTACTTTATCCCTTTGAGGCATTGTCTCTTATTGGACCTGGAGCTAAGCTGGTAGCCAGAAATCCTGTCCTTCCTCCAAGTGCTGAGGTTACCACAGCCACATGTGACTAAGTGGTTGTTTGAACAGTTCCTCGTGTTTATGAATTAAACACCTCTTAGCCACTGAGTCATCTCTGCAAACCAAGTAAAATAGATTAGCCAGAACAATCTAAGCTTTGTCCCCCAGCTACTGGAAGGAAATGACTTCATTCATTTAGGTTCTGGTAGGTTTCACACAAAAGATAACTGAAGCTTTTTTTTCATATTTTTTTCCTAACAATTGGGTGACTCTTTGGTTTGTGAGATTCCCTCACCAGACTTGAGATTATTAACAGGTTGGTTTGATTTTTCCCTCTTTGATTTCCATCAGAGATTCTGATCTCTTCTGCTACCTCTACCATTACCATCTTTCCCCCTTAAACAATTACTACCATAATGCTTTTGCCCCTTATAGACAGTTATGAAAATTTGTAAATATGTACTTAGTGAATATTACATAGAGAACTAGTGACATGAATAGCTGAAACCTTGCCATAGGACACAGCATTTAAGATTTCCTATCCAAACCTTTAGAAAATGACTACACTGTGTGACATAGTGCGGTCAGAATTTTTTCCTTTCCATGTCATGCCTGCCTTTCCTTAGTACCAAAGTTAAGTCTAGATGAATGAGGCTAACTAAACCCTTCAGGCACCATGTTCTTTCCTCTCTGCTTCTTTTGGAAATAAAGCACTTCAATCATCCTTCATCTCTTCTATGCACATTTCTCACTGTCTGCCCTTTAAATTCTGAAGCTGTCATTTATCATCCCAGCAAATATTCCCTGATACAAGCCTTCCCAACTTTTCAGCTTTTGCACTGAAACATCCATCCAGCTTCTGCATTAATAAAGATGAGTGGGCTCACTTGAAACATTATTATACTAGATGTGTGTGTGTGTGTGCCCTCACACACACACACACACACACACACACACACACACACACACACACACACACACACACACACCTCTGCTAATTTTCATGCAGTTGGAGTCACTAACCACCCAGGTCTCAGTATTTTTCTCTAGAGAGTACTTGTCTTAAAAATCATGAATTTCTAGGATCCACTAAGGTTTACATTAAGTTTGTGTTGATGAGTCATATAGGTATTTTGTTTTCTATTTCCATGAATTTATTATAATGATGTACAGATGCAGATAAGAAATTTACTCATTAGCTTTTTCTTTGCTGTTTTCCTTAGCAGGCAAGACATTTGTCCCTCAAGTTACAGCAACCAATAGTTTTTAAAAAATTGTTTGTCATTCCATCATGATGTTAACACCCTTTATGTCCAATATGTAGAGTAGACTGTCAACACATCAGACTTATGTGGTTACAGAGAGTTCCTACTTATGTAATATTCATGACTTACTTGCCTTCCTCCTCTAGTCTACACTGCACACAGCTGATTGTTGACTAATTTTGTGTTATCTCCCACTTATTCTTAAGAATGCATTATCTCTATAAAGTCATCCTTACACTTTCTAATTTTCCATATGGTTGTTCTGCTTTTGAGTCACATATTACTTTATTCTCATACCCATGCCTTTCACCTTTATACTTCTCACTTTTCTATTTTAAAGCAATATTTTCTCTTATATGTTTAAAGAGATATTACCTTTCCCTTAACTTTTCAGGTAATTTCTTTTAGCTCTTGATATATAAGAAGATGCTTGGCAGTCTTCATTTACTGAGTCCCCTTTAAGGTCTATCTGTACCCCCAGAGCTCCCAGGGACGAAACCCTCAACCAAAGAGTACACATAGAGGGACCCATGGCTCCAGCTGCATATGTAGCAGAGAACGGCCTTGTTGGACATCAATGGGAGGAGAGGACCTTGGTCCTGAGAAGGCTGGATGCTCCAATGTAAAGGATTGCCAGGAACGGGAAGCAGGAGTGGGTGGGCTGATGTGCAGGGGAAGGGGGGATGGGGTAGGGGGTTTTTGGAGGGCAAACCAGGAAAGAGGATAACATTTGAAATGTAAATAAAGAAAATATCTAATGAAAAAAAATTAATGAAAAAAATTAATCGAAAAAGTAAAGTGTAAAAAATTTATTCACCACAATACCCTGTTTCCTGACGTGTTTCACTTTAAACAATTAAATCATACACATTAGATGTTGTACCAATTCTGGATACCAAAACTTGGCTTTTTCAAACTTTGGCATTTGTTCTCTCTGTTTAGTTGCTTGGTTAGACTAATAGAGTCAATTCTTTTCTTTACATTGTGCTACTATAGAAATATCAGCTTACATCTTTTCCATTAATTCATCTGTAAGTCTGGGTTCAAGCTTGAGATGGTTCAACAGGTAAAAGCATCAGCTACCATATCAGAAAGTATTTGGTCCCACCTGATGGATGGAGAGAACGAGCTCATATATTTTGTCTTCTGACTCCTATACACATGCTGTGTCAAGTGTCAAGTACACATGAGCATGCACGCATAGACACAAGGAAATAAGCAATGTCTGTTTATAAAGTCTAAGTGTTGCCCGTAGGATTGGCATTATGCAGTAGTCAACATGAAGATATGGAAAATAGGGTCTCCTTATGGGCATTGACTTGGAAATGCACCCAGAATAGCTCTTTCTTTTCAGAGACCAAGGAAGATGGAAACTTCTGAGAGATGGATGGATCACTAGTCCTGGGAGATGGATGCTTGAATGTCAGCTCATTTTATCCTTCTTTCTAGGTTCTGTGGATGCTGCACAAATGTGGTTTGAATTTCAATTGCTTTAAGCCTTTTCATCAATCTCTAGAGACAGTGAATGATTAGCTTTGTTAAATTTGACCAGTTTAAAAGATACCCTTCTGGGGAAGATATTTCTCTGAACCTCTCACATTGTCATTCCAAAATCTCAAAACAGAAATCATTATATTTTATTTAAGATTTGTATATCCATTATTAAATAATGTTAAATGAATCTGCTATACATTTAGCTAGCCTGGCAATAAACCATTTTTCTTGATATCCTTATCTACATAGTATATTAATGACTCAAACAACCTTTAACATTTCAATATGTCTCTAATCTAACTACCACTGTTCTACTTAGCACTATCATAAATTCTCTTCATGTATCCTTTCCTGGTCACATTAAAAATCTATTAATACTACTATATTCAGAATCACATATATAAAATAGAAATCATTATAGTTGCCTGATCAATCTCTTTATGACTACCTATGGAGTATAATATATGATCCCGTTGTGGGTTTAGTTTTACCTTTCTATGGCTCCGTAGGTGAAGAACACATAGAGAACTCATCTCTTCCCTTTGATGGATTTTTAATCTGTGCCCCTATCTGTGCTATTTTTTTTCTACATATAAACGGACTATTTGTCTATAATGACTACCTTCTTTCTCTTTATCAAATTTACGTGCTCATCAAGATCCTATAATTCCAAGGTTCCCTACTTTGGACTAACTGCCTCTTTTTATGCTTACATCAGCTCCCAATTCAAAATCGTTTCTATTTCAGCAGTTGGATTTTCTAACCTGTGAAGGTTCATACTTGGAGTTGTGTTAGGCTCTTAACTCACTATGTTACATGTTACCAATCCCTTTATAGCTTCTTAGGGTTAAGTGTGAATGCTGGCATCCTTAAATTAACTGGCTGGCTTTGAATAATCATACTCCTTTTCAGGACTTTGCAGCTAGTCCTCTTCTCTTGGGAATGACCTCAACTGTTCTATGTTCCTATCTCTGGACATACACATAGTCTGTTCCCTTGTTAAGTTTGACTCTTTTCTGACTTCAAATGCCCCTTTACCAGGAAAAACTTTCTTGAGCCTACAATTAAATTAGATTCCTTATTTCCCCCTAAATTCTCCCATGACTGCTTTCTTCACAACAGATTATATGCCTAATGATAGTTTTATTTAGCCCTTACCTTACACCCTAAAAGAAGATATTAACACTCTGCTAACAAGAATTGCATTTAATTTTGAGGTTTTCTTACCCATAAATATGCTGTGCATTGCTTAGCAATTAGAATACCTTTATTATAATCAGGTTGGATAAACTCACAAACAGCCCCATGACTTTTACAAAGACAAAATATTCAACTCAAACACCCTGGTGTTTCCACAGCATTTCACCTCTGCTTTGTAAACTGAAATTAATGTTCCATAAAAGTGATATTAATAAAACATTTAACCGTGAAAAATGAAAGCATTAGGAAAATTTCAGAACAAATCACATTTATATTCCAGTTCTGTACTGAATTTTATTTACAACAAAATTTACTCTATTCAGTACATGGAGCCTCTCAATTATGAAACATTGTATTCATAAAAGTTTATGAAACCTTGTTCTTAGAAATTTGTTTCTTGTTCCTAGTAGAAATTTTACTGTGAACTCTTAGAGAGAGCCTTCTATGTTCCATGTCATATTCTAAATACACCACTTTGTTCCTTAGGTTCTACTAACGTGTTCCACCTGGCTCTGCCATCTGTCCCTTTACGACCAATCATTTGGCTGTGTTTCTGGTTCCTGTGTTAGAAGGTGGACTCACGGGGAGTACCTTTGTCACTTTACCCTTAATATATTTTGCGTCTATCATTGTATTTGGCACAAGTAGATTACCAGTTGAGATTTATTGAGACGATAAAAGATGTCATAAGTGTCTGAGAATCACTAAGTGTTTCTCATAATAGAAATTATAGTTCATGGTCTAGTCTGGAATAACTAGATTTGAAATCCTTTTTTTTCCTAATAATATATAAAATCTTCAATATATTTTATAAATTTCTGCTAGATGCATTCACGTTACATTTTATCTTTTAATCTATCATTCATTCATAAAATAGCACCTGTGAGCTATTGTCTTTTGTGAGAAACTTTTCCTTATCTTTTCACAGAACTTTAAGTATAAGTTTAACCACTGTAATAATTTGCTAGAATTAAGAGAACATGATTCTAATTACATGATCAGACTAATATTAGGGTCGTTGTATTTTTACATAGTGACTTCTTTTGAATTCATGATCATATTTCATAATAGGAAAAAGAAATTTGTGTTTTGGTATTTTGGAAATCTATGTTTTCAAATGCATTTCTAAGTCAAAATTTTTTAAAAAATTAATAATAAATTAAGCAAATATAGCAACAACTCTTTTTAAATATCAGTTTTAATTAAGCACTTTAAAAGTATTTCCTATGGCTTGGATATTCTATAGGAACTCAAATATTCCAGTGTTGGAGGTCAGTTTCTATGACTGCTACATTTGGAGGTGATTTTTTTTTTTTCACGTTTGATTTCGGTCATACTTAAAGATAGTTTTTTTCAGTTTTAAAATTATAATTACATCATTTTCCCTTTTCTTTCCTCCTTTCAAACTCTTTTGTCTTAAGTCACTCTTCTAGTGCTGTGAAGAGACACCATGACCTAAGCAACTCTTTAAAAAGTTAATTGGGAGCTTGTTTACAGTTTCAAAGGCTTAGTCTATTATCCTTATGAAGGGGAGCTTGGGAACAGGCATGGCAGGCAGAAGGTGCTACAGAAAGAGCTGAGAGATAGCTGCATGGTGAGCTGCATGGTGAGCTGCAGGTAGAGAGAGAAGGGCCTATGGTAAGAACAAGGAAATGTCCTCAGTAAACATTTCAGGGATTATAGGAAATTGGCAGACTTTGATATTAGTGCACCAGGGTTGATAGCGCATAGCCCTCTGGTGTGAACTTTAGAAAAACTGTGCAATTCAAGGTACGTATTGAAATCCTAACAATGGTCACAAACAAGAAACTCAGGTAATCAGGACATATTCAGCATTTGAATGGCTGGAATTAGGGATTGGATGGGATCAGGCTGACTGTTGTGGACGCAGGAAACTCAGTAACATAACTTCCTATTCATCCTTAAGCAAAGCTGCATGACCTAAGACAGTATGGGGGAGATTAGTACCTGATGGGTTGATTCAAGCCATGAGGAATTCTTCATTATCTCCATTGGAGGTCTCCATGAAAGTCCGTGAACAGAAGACTATAGAAGATGAAAGACACTATTGATAGGAGTGGGATTCGGAAATCTGTGTTTGAATCCTAGTTCACTAGACCAGATACAACTATGTTCACAGATGAGATAGAAAAATTGATCCACGAGGAACTTCAAAGAAGGTACGGAGCTTTAGCAATTTTCGTATATCGATAGGGCAAGATCTTTATAAAGTAGGACAGGCTTTTTGGCCGATCATAGTGACTTAGAAACAACATGTAAAGCTACCATGAAGTAAAGGAGCTACCTCGAGAAGAGCTGAAAAAGACAAAGGAGGGGAAGAGATCTGTCTGGGTTTGAAGAGAAATGTACCAAGATTTGTGCCGAGCTGGAGTTCCTAAGGGAGAAATACATAGAAAACTAAACTGTGCTAAGGAGCTCTGCAAGGCTTTAGAGCCTGAGGAGCAGTTTGCAGAAGGCATCCATAATAGAACAGTACAGGTGAAGATAATCAAGTCTGTTCCGAGGGTGGATAATTATCCCCTCCCCCCAGTAAGGAGGGGGCACTTCCCTACAGCAAAAGGTTGTCCTACAGCTACAAATGGTTTGCACAGACAGGAACTCCCCCAACAGCCAGGTACAACAGCAACAGATACAGATACAGCCATAATTCACATGCGGGGCTGTTCTATCCCAGAAAGCTAGCAGGTATAGCTGGAGAAAGCAATGCCTCTTGACCCAGGGTAAGGATGAATAGGTAAAGTCAGGCCCTCTTAGTTTATCAAGGGTAGAGAAATATAGAGGCTCAATGAAGCACTCCAAGATGTGGAACCGTAATGGCTCCGAGAAAAGAAATTCAGGTTACAGAGTGCCTTCTATTTGTGGCTCATGCTCAATATTGATCTGTGGGGGGAAGCAATTAATACAAATTCATGGAAACTTTCCATGTTGTATTAGACCTTGTTTATGTTCGCCCTTCGAATCTTCTTAATTGTGAGCTCCTGAAATCTCCTGACACTGCTGAGAACAAATGGCAACAGACTTTCGGAGTGCTTCACCAAGGTTATCTCTGTAACCAGCTATTTGTTACAGGGTGAGAGCTTGAGATGTTGCCTTGCACAGTCCAGTCTCTGCAAAGGGCTTTGTTATATAGATGATAAAATGTTAACCTCTGACTGATTGGCAGGTTATGAAACCACTGAATAATCTACCCGATACTACTCTATTTCCAACTACCTTACCATCTTACTGGGGCTGGGTTAACTGAAAGGATATTAAAAATTCAAAATGCACCCTCCATTGGTAGAAAAGGGCACTCCCGGTGGCCATAAGATCACTGCATGAAAATCCCAGTGCCAGAGGTGGACTACCTTCCTCTGAGTTGTTGGCTAGAGGAGCTACTGAGGTCCCACAGATCATCAAGGCCATTGCTACTGTTGATGGTTATTTGCTGGAACAAGCTGACATGTGTGTGCTTTGACTACAGAAGATGAAAAAATAAATTAAACGAGGACTGACCTGGAAACTCCTACCATGTTGACTGGTTTTGTGGTGCCAAAGGAGACCATGAGAGCTACTGGTGGAGAACTGTCACCGACATTTCTGCTAGGTATGGAGGCATTCATTTTTAAATACACTGCCAGGCAGAATGTGCCTACTTGCACAATAGTGGCTTGACTGTCCTGGCCAAGAACAGCAGTCTTCCAACTGGATGTAAGTCCTGTTCCCATAGAGGGAGTTTACATTTGGTACCATAAGCCAAGAAAATAAACAAAGAAAAACCGCAGCAAGGAAGGTCATAGGTCCCTCCCAGTGTAGAAGCTACTTCTATCCTTTCTTAGATTGATATCAAATGTCCCTTTAAACATGGGTATTTATTCTTTTTGATCTATGTCTATATTCTCATTGCAAATATTATACTGAGTATATTTGATTCAATCTTCATCAGGAATATTGATCATAATTTTTTTTTTTTTTACTGTGTCTTTACCTAGTTTTGTATCAGAGTGATACTGGCTTCATAGAAGTAGATGATTTCTTTTGTTTCTATTTTTTTCTGAATAGTTTGAGCAGTATTGACAGTAGATCTTTGAAATTCTGATCGATTTTTGCTGTGAATCCATCTGGTCCTATGCTTTGGACCTGGAAAGTGTTTTATTGCTATATCTATCTTCTTATTTGCTATCAACCTGTTCCAGTCTATGTTTTTGATGTGAAATTCTTCTCATTCATCTACGCCATTAATTTTGGTATGGTTTACCACAACTGTAGCCATTTTGTGTGTATCCACCATGTTGCTCATGAGGGGAAATCAAGTTCATCAAGTTTTTGAGGAGTTTTCACTTTAGCAGACACTTAAAAATGCTACTGGTAGGTCAAACAGCTATGGTTGTATTTCTCAAGCTCTGTTATCATTATCACAATACTCATGGAAACCCCTATCTATCAACCCACTTACCTTGCTTCAGTTCGGACCAATCTGCTAAAAGGTCGTCTGATAGTATCTGCCTAAGCCAAAATGTGTTACTGCTACCCACCTTGCCTTCTGAACTTTTGAACCTTGTTTTTCCTATAAAAAAGCCTTCCTGAAGAACAGATGGTACCACAGTTACAGTTTGTCTCCTTGGTCCTTTCTGTGATCCTGATTGATCAGCCTGAATCAAGAGTTCAATAAACTTTCATCATATCTGAGATCAGTGAGTGAATAGTCTGTGACCTGATAATCCTGGACCCCAAAATTTATAAATGTGTTTGTTTCTTTGTCATGGTATACCACATTCCCTGTATTTACCCTTTTTTTGCATATTATTTCATTATTTGGACTTTATCCTCTCCTTTAACTTTGAGTCCTGATATCCTATCTCCTGTTTGATTACTTTAGCTTTCAAGTTGAGTTTTCTGGTTGATTGACCAGACCTTTCAATTATATCTTCATTTCAGTTTGAGTCCTCTTCAATGCTTCTGTATCCTTATTGAATTCTGTTCTCAAGTCCTGGATTGCCTTTTTCATTTCTATCAGCTTTGTGTTTGTATCATCTTAGGCATTCCTGGGGTTTCTATTTCCTTTAAGCTCTTACTCTTTTATTTTATTGAGATGTTTCTTTGTATTATTCTTTGTAAATTCCTTGAAATCCTTTGTAAATTTATGGTTATTCTTAGAAATTCTGTGTCCCTGGATTCATCTCGGTAATTACCATTGGCAAACATTACCAGACTGATAGTTTTAGAAGAGGAAAAAATGATTTCATATTGTATATTATTTGTATTTTTGTGATTTGATCTGGACTTGTGGACTTCTTTTGTTAGTTTTAAGGTCTCAAAGGTAGAGAGGATTACGGCAAAATAGGATGTTTGGTAGATTGGGCTTAGAAGTTGAAAAATGTTTCTTTTGTTGTTGTTATTTTGTTTTTGTTTTGTTTTGTTTTTTTTTGTTTTTGTTTTTGTTTTTGTTTTTTCTTGGTGGAATGTACTCATGGGGACAGAGGGAAGTGGCCTGGTGTACAGGATTTGTATCCTGGTCCAATCCTGGAATGTAGAAATATATCTTCTTGCTAGAAAGGTGAAATGTCATATAGTAGAGGCCCTTCAGATTGGGGATTAGTAGAGGGTTTTGGGACAAATTCAAGAGATCATTTGTAGTGGAGGCAAGAGAGGCTAGACAAGGACATACTTTAGACTTGTGAGACTTGGAATAGATCTACAGGATTGTGGGGAGTTTATGGTAGTGTTAGAGACCTTATGCTATCTCCTTCACCTTGGAGAAAGATGAGGGCAGTATGGCTGGGTAGGGAATTTGGATGAAGTTCAGAAAGACAGGGATGGCCAGACAAGGCCAGGATACTACATGTGTGACCTAGCTAGATGTGTTGTGTCGAGTAGAAGGTGTGGATAGAGAGGTCAGAAAAATTCACTGGGCTAGACTCTGAAGAGGAAAAGGAGAGCTCTGGCTGGTTACAAAGGTTGGTTGTGACAGTGGCAATAGACTTTGAAGGGGAGGAACTTATGAGAAGCTTGTAGGTCATTGCAAATGTGACCTTGGGAGAGTAAGTGCTACCTGAAGAGAGCTATACCAAATTTAGTTAATGTAAAAACTCAAATGTGAGCACTTTGTCCTTCTCTGGATTCTGTTTATGAAAGTGAGTGAGCCATTCTCCTTGTAAACACTCCCAGTACACACGGGGGGGCCCTTGTCAGAGTCTGTATTATACTGTTTGCCCTTTCAGCTTCCCAAACTAGGAGCTAAATAGACTCCTAGTCTATATAAAGTCATTCTGCCCGAGGCATTCTGTTCTGGCAGAGAAAGCTAATACAGTACTCTAATAATATTTCATTTGTATTTTTATTTTTGTGATATTGTGCATTTGCATTTTAGATTTAGATGGAGTTTGTAGGTGACTATCTGTCGTTAATTTCTAGCCTAACTTAGAGGCATACCTTGTAGAGCAGCTCTGACTCTCAGTCTGGTTTTATTTGTTTGTTTGTTTGTTTGTTTGTCTAATTTATACTTTGTTTAATAGACTGGCAAGATTTTGCGTGAATAGTGTAACGAAAATGGGAAAGATGATCACGTGACACAAGAATTCCCAGCCTGAAGGTAAAATTTCCCCAGTCCTTAACTCTCTAAAAGTTGGTGGCTCAGTGTGGTTTTGACATTGATATCTCATGGGGAAATGGTATTTTTAGTCATATAGACACAATTTTGTAACATAATTTTCATGATCACCTTTAGATATTCTTGCCATTGTAGAAAACGTCTGTCTTCAATGTTTCTGATTCATACAGTAATACTTCTATTTAGATGGAATGATCTTACATTTCATTAAAATTATTTTTTGCTCAGATTTATTAATTGTTGGGTAATTTGACCATTCTGCTCATTAAAAGGAAAAGGAAAACATTCAAAGTACATAGACATTTGTCTTTATTATCCTGTCTTTACACACACACACAGACACACACACACACACAGACACACACACACACACATATATATACACTCAATGTTGTCTGATATGTGAGTGTGTTTCTAGTAAATGTTATTTTTTCATGATCATCAGCACTACCAGCATCACCATCATCACCATTACCAATATTATCACTGTTATTATCATTATCATCTAGATAATTATTATTGGCAAACATTAATACAGGACTGATAGTTTTGGGAGTGGAAATAATGACTTGATCTTGTATATTATTTGTATTTTTGTGACGTTATTTGGACTTGTGGACTTCTTTTGTTAAAGTCTCAGCAGTAGTGAGAATTAAGGCAAAGAGAAGGGATTTGGTGGATTGGGCTTAAAAGTTGAAAAAATAGTTTTATTTGTTTTTGTTAGTTAGTTAGTTAGTTAGTTTGTTTGTTTGTTTTGGATGTACTCAGGTAGACAGAGAGAAGTGTCTCAGGTAGACTGAGGGAAGTCAGCAGGTCTACCATTATCATCATCATCACCATTACCATGATCATCATGACCATATCATTACCATCACCATCATTTTCAACATTACCATCACCATCATTATCACCATCACCATCATTAACATCATGGCCATGATCATCAACATCATCAATCACTGCATCATCTACTTCTAGAGTGTAAATGATCAAATAGTATGCTATATTTCAATAGTTAATACTGTGCAAACGGTTGAACAGGTATTCTTATAAGCAAAATAAAAACAACAGCATGCCAATTAAATTGTTCCCTTAGGGAGGTTGGGTTTACTAAAAACATATCAAAAATTCAAAGAAGAAAGGTATAAAGAGGATGAGGAGCTATTTCTCATGCTCTGTGGGTCTACATTTTCATCTTTAGGGACTTGTAATTCCCTCACTATCACAGGCAAATGGAAGTAGATCAGCCTCCACAGGCCCAGGCATTGATGTTAGCTTCACAGAGGATTTTTGCTCCACCTTGTAAAATATCCAAATACCAGTCTAAAAAAGTTGTTCTGTTTGACCCTCTGTGAGGCCAGCAGGTGTGTGTGATATGCTCTAAATATCAGTGACAGCAGCAGAGTGGTGGCTGCATGCTATCCAGTGTCAAAATGTGTTTCCAAGCCCCATGTCAGAGTCCTTTAGCCCTGCAACATTTGTAATTTCTGAACAATTCCCATAAAACTTAGGCATTGTTGACCTGAACTGAACTCCCGATGGACAGTCATGTCATTCTCCTTCTCTTTCACCTTCCAGGTTGATAAAAATCAATAGTTCCTTTTACAGAATTCTGACTTTCCAGGTGCTGTTCAGACTCACATGAAATATGTGACTCAGATAAAGGGAAAGGACCTTTTATATTCTCTTCCAGATATATGCCGTATGTTCATCTAATTGGGAAATAATACTAGTAATATATACATATACATATACATATATATATATATATATGTATAAATATCTTGTATTGAAAACAATTATTTTGAAATTAGCTTTTGAATTTTTGAGTGTAGTTTATGTGATTTTGAAACCAATTATTGTTGTTAACATTACATTCTTCAAACTATTGTTAAAATAACATCTCTGAGCCTATTAGCTCATGATGTTTTAATTTAAATCACTGTTGCTATGTTCATTCATTATTATTTGATTTTGTATAGATAGTTTTGGTCCACAGCCCAGGCTACACAACCTGTAAACTACAAGAAGGTAGCCTAAGCTGGCCCTGAATTCACAAGAGTCCTTCTACCTCAGTCATTCTTCTACACATTGCTTTAATTTATTTATATATGTTTTTAATGTTTTGAGAATAAATTATAATTACATTATTTTCTCCTGTCTCCTTTGTACCTCCAACTCCTGTCATGCATCCCCTTGTTCTCTTTTAAAATCTTGGGCTCTTTTTCCCTGTTTTTACAAATATACATTGCTTTATTAATATGGTGGTGATGATGATGATGGTGATGATGATTAATGTTACATCTCACTCACTCTCCAATTCCTGTTATCTCCTACCACAATCCTTCCCCCATCTCCCTCCAATTCTCCTCTGAGAGGGTGGTGGCTCCTGAGTATCTCCTCATCTTGGCACATCAAGTCTCTGCAAAGCTATGTGGATCCTCTTCTACTGATTCTAGGCAAGGCAGCCCAGATATAAGAATGTATCCTACAGACAGGCAACAGCTTTTTGAATTACCCCCCACTCCAGTTGTTCAGAACTCACAAGAAGACCAAGATGCACATCTGCTATATATGTGCAGGGAGACCTAGATCCAGCACACATATGCTTTTAGGTTGGTAGTTCATTCTCCAAGAGCCCAGGAGTCCAGTTAGTGGACTCTGAAGTGGGATCTTAAGGGTTCTTTGGAACCCATCAATTGTATGGTATTTTGCTGAAGTGGAATCTTAAGGGTTCTTTGCAACCCATCAGTTGGATGGTGTTTTGCTGGGGCAAACATATGAAGGATCATTTAGTTGAAGCAGACACAGGTGAAAGGATGTTCTGCTAAAGCAAGCACGTGAAAGAACAGATGATGAAGGATTCTTTGCTAACAACATGCATGGTTTGGTTCACCTTACACTGCATAGTTGAGCTGCATTCTTCAGGACTCCATTGAGAGAAACCAAAGGCACTTCTGGTGGTGTGCTGCAACTTCTTGTCCCTTCTGTGGACTTGGGCTGAATGGCAGAATGATGTCAGCTGAGACAGACACTAAGGACAGCAACTGAGGCTGAGCTTGGCTTGCTTATAAAGCTAGACTTGGAATACTTGTTGGTCTTGTGTCTGCGCTGAGAGAGGCACAACTGAGAACCTCTCCTGGTGTCTCTCCTGGACACTCCTGCTGCCTTGTGCCAAGGCTGAGGCCTGGCTGTCTCTGCTAGTTAGCAACACTGCTGCTAATTCATGTTTGCTATTCCAAATCTACCAAAGTGGACTACTAGTGTATCGGTGAGGTGTTTGTGAGTGGCTTGAGCTGCTTCTGCTATCCTGTGAATCAAACTGCTGGTTTCCAGACACCACAGACAAAAAACCCTTTTCTAAACAACTCCACTTCCCCTGTATCATTTCTTTTCCATTACCTCTAGTGTGTGGTGGGCTGCAAGGGAAGTTAAAGCATTTAAGACCCATCATTAAGAATAGGCATTTGAAAAAAATTAAATTTACAGGACTCTGTTGGTTTTCCTACGGAGTTTCCATCCTCTTTGGGGCTGCAATCCTTCCCCTCATGCTTGCATAAGGGTTCTCAAGCTTTGCCCACTGTATGACTGTGGGTGTCTTCATACATATGAGGAAGCTGCTAAGTGGAGCTATGGCTGCTAAGGAAAGCCATGCCAGACTCCTGTCTGCAAGCATACTAAAGTATTATTGATAGCATCAAGAATTGGTTTTTGCCCATGGGATGGGTCTCAAAGTGTGGCAGTTATTGGCTGGTCCATCCCCTGTCCCTGTATTTCTTGTAGACAGGATAAATTTAGTGTCAAAATTTTTGTGAATGGTTGGATGTCCACGTCATTCTACTGGTGTTCCTGCCTAACTACAGGACATAATCTCGCCAGGTTTCTTTCTAAGACTGGGAGTCAAGGCTAAGATCAACCACATTGATTCTTGGGGGCTGATTTTATCCTAGGTCTGTCAAATCCTGGAGATGCCTCCACCTCTTCACCCAGGTCAGTTGCATATTTCTATTCTTTCTCATGGCAATATGGCCATCTCTCCTGTCCCTCCCCACAGCTAGTCTCAACCCTCCCTATTTCCTTCTCCCACCCCTCTCGCACCTAGTCCCCTCTCTCCATCTGCCTCTTAGGACTATTTTATTCCTCCTTCCAAGGGAGATTCAAGGTTCCTCACTTGTGCCTTCCTTCTTGCTTTGTTTCTTTGGGTATGTGGAATATGGCATGGTTATCCTATACTTTATGGCCAATAGCCACTTATAAGTAAGTACATACCATGCATGTCCTTTTGGGACTGGGTTACCTCACTCAGGATGATATTCTCAAGTTCCATACATTTGTTTGCAAAATTCATGATGTCTTTATTTTCAATAGCTGAAGATTATTCTATTGTGTACATGTACCACATTTTCTTTTTAATTTTTTTTATTTATTTATATTACAAACATTGACACCTTCCTGGTGCCCCCTTGAAGAGTTCTCTCCATCCCCCTTCTTTATCCATTTTTCAGTTGAGAAGCATCTAGGTTGTTTCCAGTTTCTGGCTATTACACATAAAGCTGCTGTGAACATAATTGAACAAGTTTCTTTATGGGATGGTTGAGCATCTTTCTGGCATATGCCCAGAAGTGGTATAGCTGGGTCTTGACGTAGAATTAATCCCAGCTTTCTAAGAAACTGCCAAATTGATTTCCAAAGTGGTCATACAAATTGTCACTCCCACCAGCAAAGGAGGAATGTTCCCTTTGCTCCATATCTTCATCAGCATGTGCTATCACTTGGGTTTTTGATCTTAGCCAATTCTGACTGGTATAAGTTGGAATCTCAGAGTAGTTTTGAATATCATTTTCCCTAATGACTAAGAACTTTGAACATTTCCTTTTTTATTTTATTTACATTTCAAATGTTATTCCCTGTGGGAAGCCACGTAATGCCATTACAAGATGGCGCTGGCTACCACTGGCCACCGCCAGTGTATTTCGGGTAAACAACCAATGTGTGCAGGTGCAAATGGGTTTTACGCCAAGTCACAGCCCTTCCCTGGGCATGTAAATTAAGGACTGAAAGCAGAACCAATCAGACATGGCCACGCCAGTCCTAGGCCTATAAAAGCAGCACTAGTTCTAGGGCTCGGGGTCTTTCGCCACAGCAATCAATTTCTCCCAATAAATGTGTACAGAAGAATCCTGTGTTGTGTGGCGTCTTCCTTCCCCGTACCCCTGCATCTATGAGGTTGCTCCCCCACCCTTCCACCCCTCCTACCTCAGGCAGCCTAGCATTCCCCTACACTGGGGCATTGAGCTTCCACAGGACCAAGGGGCTCCCCTTCCATTAATGTCACATAAGATAATCCTCTGCACTACATTTGCAGCTGGAACCATGGGTTCCTCTATGTGTATGCTTTGGCTGCTGGTTTATTTCCTGGGGGCTTGGGGGTCCAGTTGGTTGATATTGTTCTTCCCATGGGGTTGCAAACCCCTTCACAACCTTCAGTCCTTTCAGGTTTCTTTAAGTGCTTCTTGGGCATTCAAGATTTCTTTGTTGAGAATTCTTTGTGTTCCATGTTTTAATTTGGTTATTTGGATTACTTGTCTAACTTCTTGAGTTCTTTATAAATGTTGGATATTAGCCCTTTGTCAGATGCAGGGTTAGTAAAGACCCTTTTCCGTTCCGTATGCTACAGTTTTGTTTATTAACAGTGTTTTTTGCCTTACAGAAGTTTTCAGTTTTGTGTGGTCTCATTAATCAATTGTTGATACTAGAGCCTGAGCCATTGGTATTCTGTTCAGGAAACTGTCTCCTATTTGATGTGTTCAAGGGTATTTCCCACTTCTATTCTATGAGATTTAGTGTATCTGGTTTTATATTGGGTTACTTAATCTACCTGAATTTGAGATTTGTGCAGGATGATAAATCTGGATCTATTTGCATTCTTTTACATGCAGAAATTCAGTTAAACTAACATCATTTGTTGAAGATGCTTTCTTTTTTCATTGTTTGGTTTTTACCTCCTTTATCAAAAAAATCAAGTGTCCATTGGTATGTGGGTTTATTTCTGTGTCTTCTGTTTGATTCCGTTGATCAACTTGTCTGTTTCTGTACCAATACTGTGTAGTCTTTTAAAATCACTATTACTATGTAGGACAGCTTGAGCTCAAAGATGGTGATTTCTCCCAAAGTTCTTTTATAGTTCAGGATTGCTTTGGCTAGCCAGGGTTTTTGTTTTTCCACATGAAATTGATAATTACTCTTCTGAGGTCTATAAAAATTTGTGTTGGAATTTTGGTGAGGATTACATTAAATCTATAGATTGCTTTTAGTAAGAAGGCTTTTTTCACTATATAATTCTACCTCCATGTATTATAAAGGGTATTGTTTCCCAAAATTCTATCTCAGCTTGTTTATTATTTGTAAAAAGGATGGCTGCTGATTTATTTTGAGTTAATCTTGTCTCCAGTCACTTTGCTGAAGTTTTTTTAGCAGCTATAGGAGTACTCTGGTAGAATTTTTAGGGTGGCATATGTATACTATTATATCATCTGCAAACGCAGATGCTTTGACTTATTCCTTTCCAATTTGAACCCCCTTGATCTCTGTAGATGTCTTATTGGTCTATATAGAATTGCAAGAACTATATTGAATAGATGAGAGAAGTGGGCAGCATTTCTTGCCCCTTATTTTAGAGGAATTGCTTTAAGTTTCTCTCTGTTTAGTTTAATGTTGGCTATTGTCTTGTTGTTTATTGCTTTGATTATGTTTAGTTATGTGCCTTGTATCCTTGATCTCTCACAATTTTAATGTGATTGGGGTATTGAATTTTGTCAAAAAAACCCAAATTATTGGTAGATGGTGCTTTTCAACCAGTCTTCTTCCTGGGTGCCTTTTGATCAAGATGTAGAGCTCTCAACTCCTTCTTTAGCATTCTTCAGCATCTAATGAGATGGTCATACGATGTTTTCTTCCACTTTGTTTATTTAGGTGATTAAGTTGATGGATTTTCATATACTGAACCATCCTTGCATCCCTAAGATGTAGCCTATCTGATCATAGTGGGTGATGTTTTTGAGGTGTTCCTGGACTTAGCTTGTGAATATTTTATTGAATATATTTGCATTAGTGTTGGTAAAAGAAAATGGTCTGAATTCTCTTTGTTGAGTTTGTGTATGGTTTAGGTACCAGGATGACTGTGGCCTCATAGAATGAGTTTGGCAGTGTTTCTTCTGTTTCTATTTTGTGGCCTAATTTGAAGAGTACTGGTATTAGTTCTTTTTTTGAAGGTCTTGTAGAATTCTGCACTAAAACCATCTGACTGGGCATTTTTTTGGTTGGGAGGATTTTAATAACTGCTTCTATTTCTTTAAGTGTCATGGGGCTGTTTAAATAGTTTAAATAGGTTTTGATTTAATTTTGGAAAGGTTTTTTTTTAAATCTAGAAAATTGTCCATTTCATTAAAATTTCCAATTTTGAATATAATATTTTAAAGAACTAATGATTCTTTGAACTTTGTTGTGTGTTGTCATCTCTCCCTTTTCTTTTCTGATTTTGTTCATTTGTGTACTATCTCTCTGTCCTGCTTAGGTTGGCTAAGGGTTTGTCTAGTAGATTTTCTCAAAGAACAAGCTCTTGGTTTTGTTGATTCTTTGTGTTGTTTTCTTTGTTTCTAACAGATTAATTTCATCCCTGAGTTTCATTATTTCCTGCCTTCTACTTCTCTTTGGTATGTCTTCTTCTCCTCCTTCTCTTCTTCCTGCTCCCCCTCCTCCCCTATTTTCCTGGAGCTTTCAGGTGTATATTTAAATTGCTAGTATGAGTAATTTCTAGTTTCTTTATGGAGGTATGTAGTGCTATGAAATTTCCTCTTACCACTGTTTTCATTGTGTCTCATAAATTTGGGTGTGTTGTGCCTTCCTTTTCATTGAACTTTAGAAAGTCTTTCATTTCTTTATTTCTTTGCTGACCCGGAGATCATTGAGTAGAGAGTTGTTCAATCTACAGAATAAAGGAAGAATATTAAAAGCAGCAAAGGAAAAAGGCCAGGTAATGTACAAAGGCAGACCTATCAGAATTACATCCAACTTCTCAACAGAGACTCTAAAAGCTACAAGGTCCTGGGCAGATATCTTTCAACCTCTAAAAGTCCACAGTTGGCAACCAAGATTCCAACACTCAGAAAAATATCAATCACCATAGATGGGGAAAAAAGATATTTTAAGACAAATGAAAATTCAAATAGTATCTTTCTACAAATCCAGCCCTACATAAAATACTAGAGGAAAAATGACAACCCTAGAAGCATAAGAAAATTAAAAAACACAGAAAGTAATTCCATGCCAGCAAATACAATGGAAGTAAACATGTATGCATATTCACACACTCTGCAACCTCAACACGCACACACAACAACAACAACATCAATATAATAGGAATTAACAATAGCTGATCATTAATGTCTCTCAACATGTATGGACTCAACTCTCACTGTGATTTTTTTCTTTGCTTTTTTAAATTTATAAAACAATAACTTGCTTATGGGTTTACTATGAAATCTCCTAAAATTTAGGAGAATTGAATTGTGAAAACTTTTAATTATTACTTTTGTAGATGAAGATTGTGGAGAGGCAATCCAATTTCTCCATGGTAAACTGTTTGAACAAGACTATGAGGGCCAGGAGTGCAATGTGGAGATTTGAAATTTTTTTGGCCCAGGGAATATCACTATAAGGAGGAAGGGCTTTGTTTGAGTAGGTGTGGCCATGCTGGAGGAAGTATGTCACTGTAGGGGTGGGCTTTAAGACTGTTCCAGCTGCCTGGAAGTGAGTCTTCTTCATGGGTGCCTTCAAATCAAGATGTTGAACTCTCAGCTCCTTCTCCATCACCATGTCTATCTGGACACTGCCATGCTTCTTGCTATGATAATGGACCACACCTTGAAACAGTGAGCCAGCCCCAATTAAATGTGTGATTTTACAATAGTTGTTTTGGTCATAATGTCTCTCCACATCAATAAAACCCTAAAACAAAGCTTTCTACAGAGTAAGTTTTCTGCAGTTAATGTAGATAGACATTTTGAAAATGGCTCCTCTGACTATTGCTTTGGTTAGCAAAAGATAAAACTCTGTGCCTTCAATTTGAGGACTCTACAACTCTGAATGGCAACAGTTGGTAAACTTTCTGGAAAAGGCCACACTACAAACATGTGAGGCTTTGCAAGCCATATGGTCTCCCTCATAACTATTCTGGCATTGTGAAATATAAAGTTTCAGAGAGAGCCAGCAAGGGAGCAAGCGAGCGAGCGAGGGAGAGAGAGCAAATGAATGGATATAGCTGCATTTTATTAAAACTTTAATCTTAAAATCAGGCATTAGGCTGGGTTTGACCCTCAGACAACAGTTTATTTTAAGCTAATGCTTTTCAGTTTGGGATAACTTCATATTTATTTAGTAGGCTTGACACAGATCTGCACTGAGGTCCCATCCTCTAAATTATACACATTTCAAATTATGTATCTATTTTCATTCACATAAACAGTGTATGCAAATGCAGGGTTTACATATTTAATATGCCTTTTCTGTACTCCTTCTGGAATTCAAGGTATATGTTATTGCTCCAGAAAATGCTATTCTTGAAATTTCCAGGCCATGTAATTTTAGATGAGGGATTCAATTGTCCCCTCATATACCTTAGGAAATATCTCTGTGGATTTATATCAGTATATTTGTGTAATGGAGACATTAGATATATATAATTTTAGTAGTAGAAACCTATTTGTAAAAATAATGTATTGAAGTATATTCTCATTTGTCATATTAAGTGAATTCATATAAGCAGTAGTTGAAAAATAACCTGTTACAAATATAATCCTTCTGCTGTCCAGTTATCACATAACATGTATACTTGGGAGCTCAGAGTATACATATAATGAATAACTGCATAATGATTGAAATTTGATGAATATGAGCTTTGTATCAGGATTCCCTGCCATGTCTATTACTATATTTAACTCTTATGTTAACCTTTTAACATAAGCTCCATCGTGACTTCTATCCATTATTTTCCTTGCATAATAGAAAGAAAACCCGAGTCTTAGCCAAATCCATTCAGCAAGTAAAGTACAGAACTTTAGATTTTATTCTCTATTTTCTTATTGGGTAACAAGAATACAAGATAGAGAAAAAAAATCAATTTCAATGTAATATTCTACAGTGATAATAAGAAAATAATATCAAAGCTGCATCAGGTAGCTTATTTAAAAACAAAATAAAATGGCTTAATAACACTAAAGGAAGTCCAGAGTGGATTTAGGTTCCTGGTAAATCCCTCATCATCTTCTGATTACAACTATATATAAAAGCATGTTTACAGAGAACATATATAGAAAAGGATCATTCAGAGTATGCAACGTGAGGGAAACAAGCACATGAGAAAGGTTTTTAATGAAGGAGCTGCAAAATGTTTGCAGTTAGAGTGATTTGAAAAACAAACAAACAAACAAAAAACAAACCACAAGGATGATAGTTTTACAATAGCTGGACTCTAATTGGATTCCTTTCATAAAGTGAATAGTAAATTCTAAATAAACCATGAGCTTTCTGAGATTCTAGAGAGCTCCCTGTGCGTGACATGGAAAAAATTAATCTATTCTGCATGAGTATACACATGAAAGACTGTTAAACATAGAGGCATGTAAAATGATAGCCTTGGGAAGGGCCAGGGACAAAACAAGTCTATCATTTGCACAAGAGAGTAAAGCCCAATAAACCTCAAGGAAGCATTAGAGCCATCACCTATTTCCATGATACCTTGGTATAAGACTGAACTTCAAAGACCCCCAAAATGCCTTGTTCTTGCCTTGACAAGTATGCTCGACCCCTGAGTAGACAGGCACTAAGCTTTGACAGACTGAGCACCTATTTTCTTTCTTTTTCTCTTTTTCTTGTATTGGATATTTTCTTTATTTATATTTCAAATGTTTTCCCCTTTCCAGGTCTCCCCCTGGAACCCCTCTATCACATCTCCCCTTCCCCTGCCTATATGAGGGTGCTCCCCCACCCACCCACTCATGCCTTCCCCTGCTGGCATTCCCCTACACTGAGGCATTCGAACCCCCTCAGGCCCAAGGGCCACTCCTCTCATTGATGTCCAACAAGGCCATTCTCTGCCACATATTTGGCTGGAGCCATGGTTCCTTCCATGTGGACTCTTTGGTTTGTGGTCCAGTCTGGGAGCTCCAGGGGGATCTGGCCGGTTGAGTGTTGCTCCCTCCATGGGGCTGCAAACCCCCTCAGCTCCTTCAGGCCTTTCTCCAACTCCTCCATTGGGGACTATACTGGCTAATTTTGTGTCAACTTGACACAGCTGGAGTTATCACAGAGAAAGGAGCTTTAGTTGGGGTAATTCCTCCATGAGATCCAGCTTCAGGGCATTTTCTCAATTAGTGACCAACAGGGGAGGGCCCCTTGTGGGTGGGACCATCTCTGGGCTGGTAGTCTTGGGTTCTATAAGAGAG
>NC_034602.1:68574936-68583488 GCF_900095145.1 Mus pahari
CTTTCCTCCCCAACTGCTTCTTGGTCATGATGTTTGTGCAGGAATAGAAACCCTGACTAAGACAAATTGGTACCAGCATAGTGGGGTATTCCTGTGACAACCTGACCATGTTTTGGGGAGGACTGTGGAAGGACTTTGGAACTATGGGCCGGAAGATCCATTCAGTGTTAGGAACTCTGTTGAATGTTGTATAGGAGCTTGGAAGATAATGTTGAGAACAGTGCAGAAGATGGAGGATGGAGGCCTGGCTTGTGTAATTTGAGGGAAAATTAAAGACTCTTTTCAGGGCCATTGCTATTTTGGATTGTGAAGATTCTGTGGTTCTGGTTAGCTGGGCTGAAGAATCAGCTGTTTAACAAGATACCAGAACCACTAAAGTGAAACCTTTTCCTTACTGGAACTATTGTTGCTGGTTAGCTGGAGCTAAGGAATTAGCAGTGATTAAGAAGAGGCCAGCATCACTGAGGTGACATCTTCTGGGAAGTGTTTTCTGAGAGCACAGAGGCTGTGTTCCAGAGATAGCCAAGGTTGTACCTTGTGCTGTGGCTGGACTTGGTAATGTGTAAGAGTTACTCAGGTGGTACTGGTTTTGAAGGCATGAAGGGATCATGCAGTGCAGCTGAGGCCATGGAAGCACTGTGAGAGTCAATGGAAGGCCATTGGTAAAGGTGCAGCCTCAGTTGCAATTGATGGCTCAGGACCAAAGGGCTCACAGCAGCGTTTTGGAAATGCCAGTACCATGAGATGACCACCAAGAACAGCAGCAGCAGTGAAGTACAGGCTGCTGGAACTGGAGCCGAGAAGTCAAGGTGTGTGCTACAAAGGGCATGGCTGGAGAAGTGACCCGAGCCCTTGGAGGAGCCGAGAAGGTTGTGAGTTGTATCCCAGACATTGGATGGTTGGAGATTGATTTTTGCTTTTGATTGTGACTGTGTCCTGATATTTTTCCCTCTTGAAGGAGGTTTTTTAGTGAAGCCCACAGTTAAGAGTCTTTGAATTTTAAAGTACTTTGCATTTTAAAAGTTACTGGATATTTTAAAGAGATTGAACTTTTAATATGTAAAGACAGTGAGACTTTTAAATTTATTTAGATCTTGGAGATGAATAAGAACTAAGGATTGAGGCTTACTAGTGATGTCTTTGTGTGTCAAGTTGACAAAGGGTCAATTGTACTGGCTAATTTTGTGTCAACTTGACACAAGCTGGAGTTATCACAGAGAAAGGAGCTTTAGTTGGGGTAATTCCTCCATGAGATCCAGCTTCAGGGCATTTTCTCAATTAGTGACCAACAGGGGAGGGCCCCTTGTGGGTGGGACCATCTCTGGAATGGTAGACTTGGTTTCTATAAGAGAGCAGGCTGAGCAAGCCAGGGGAAACAAGCCAATAAAGAACATCCCTCCATGGTCTCTGCATCAGCTCCTACTCCCTGACCTGCTTGAGTTCCAGTCTTGACTTCTTCAGTGATGAACAGCAATGTGGAAGTGTAAGCCAAATAAACCCTTTCCTCCCCAACTGCTTCTTGGTCATGATGTTTGTGCAGGAATATAAACTCTGACCAAGACAGGGACCCCAAGATCAGTCCAATGGTTGGCTAGGAGGATCAATAGCAACCATATTTACAAGAGCCAGAAGCTGGAAACAACCCAGGTGTCACTCAACACAGGAATGGATACAGAAAATGTAGTACATTTTCACAATGGAATACTATCCAGTTGTTACAAATAATGGATGGACCTTGAAAATATCATCCTGAATGAGGCAACCCAATCACAGAACACACTTGGCATTCCCTCACTGATAGGCATATATTAGCCAAAAAGTTCAGAATACCCAAGATACAATTACAGGCCATCTGAAGTTAAAGAAGAATGAAGATCTAAGTGTAGATGCTTCAGTCATTCTTAGAAGGCAGAACAAAATACTCATAGGAGGAAATATGCAGATAATATGAGCATATATTTTCAAACAGGATGAATTTTACAATAAATATCCATGAAAGTTATGGAATTAAAAGAGTAAATATGGAAGAAAGTATAAGATTTATAAAGATGTCACTGAAACACATGTAGATTTCATGTTATTAGAATTAATGTTCAGTGTTGAAGTTTTTAAGGTTATCCCCCAATTTCTTTCTTTCTTTGTTTCTTTCTTTGTTTCTTTGTTTCTTTGTTTCTTTGTTTCTTTGTTTCTTTGTTTCTTTCTTTCTTTCTTTCTTTCTTTCTTTCTTTCTTTCTTTCTTCCTTCCTTCCTTCCTTCCTTCCTTCCTTCCTTCCTTCCTTTCTTTCTTTCTTTCTTTCTTTCTTTCTTTCTTTCTTTCTTTCTTTCTTTCTTTCTTTCTTTCTTCCTTCCTTCCTTCCTTCCTTCCTTCCTTCCTTCCTTCCTTTCTTTCTTTCTTTCTTTCTCTGCTTGTGGACGTTGTACATCGTGGTGCGGAGCCTAGTGCGCACCACGATGTACAACGTCCACAAGCAGCTCTTTTCCCATAAACATTTTTACTGTTAAGACCATGAATGTTCTCTCAGGATTGTTTATGTAAGCTAGAAAATATCCACAAGGCCATGGCTGAGGCCATGGCTCCCGGAATTCTTAAAGTAACCACAAATGTTGATTTTACCATAGAGTATATTGCTTGAAAGACAGATTTTTTTCTTAAATTTTACCATTGTATACAAACCACTGTATTTTATGTCTATAATTGTATTATGACTGACTTTTTACTTTTATACACTCTAAATATATTATTTCCCGTGACTGTCTATCCTTTTACTCATCAAAACTGAAAAAAGCATATTATTTATATAGTAGAAATATAATATAGAATAAAGAAACATTTCTTGTAATGTGACACATAGGTAATTAATAAAGATACTACTTCTAACTTCAAAGATGAAGACTTCTTAAAGCATGCACAATGATGCCCTTATAGGTCATTCAACAATAACTTGAAAGGAAGAAGAAATATATATTCATTATAGTCGCCTAGGTTTATTAGAAGTTTAAGATAGTAAAAGACCATTCAATAATACCTATCATCAAATTTTAAGCAGAAAGTTTTTTGAGGAAGTACAATATATGTTTATTAATTATGACCTGAGACTCACTAAACATGAACAGGAAGAATGTATTTTTTTCATAGGCTCTCTCATTTCTTTTATTAACTTGCTACAACTTCAAGGGCTATAAGGAGAAGAGAACAGAAAATGATGGAACACTACTTTAATGTGAATACTACATATGATTTAACCTTTCTATAAGTATACTTGTGAGTTTGCATGTATATGCGTGTGTGTGTTCTTTCTAGCATATACATTCTGTATATGTATTTTCTGAAAATTAGAACATTTTCTCATAGAATGATGGAGAAAGTTCTCATGGTTCAGAAAGTTGAAAAGACTCAGAAAGCTCATTGAGTCTAATCTAATCTCAAAAGTCCCCTCATTAAGGTTGTATAAATAGTATGGAAATGCCACAGAAATGGAAATTCTAATAGAGTTGATGCTAGTTGGACACAGATCTACAAGAATACAGTTCTTTTAAGACATTCATTCTGAAAAATAGCTTTTGGGTAATACAGCTGTCTTTGAGTTGCATATGATCCTGTGAATAACCTGTTACTTATGTTTTTATATATAATGGTTAAAGCTGATTGTCAAATTGAGTGTATCCAGTATCATTCAAGATAAATATCTTTGGCCATGTCTGTGACAAATTATCTAGAGTAGATTAATTGAAGTTGAAATAGCCATATTAGCTCTGGCTAACACCATTCTGTGGCCAGAGATCCTGGAGTAATAATGAAGAGAAATCCAGTGGAACATTGGTATTTATCTCCTGCTTCTTGTTTGTGAGTGCAATGAGACCAGCTCCTGCCTAAAGCTCCTCTGGCTGCATGACTTCATTATGATGGATTGCATTGTGAAACTGAGTCAAGGAATCCTCCATTTCCTAAGCTGCTTTAGTCAAAGCACTTTGATCCTAGCAGCAAGGCAAGTAATTGTCATAGCTTAAGTTAGCCCATCAAGTCCTTGGCTAGGTAGCTAGGCCAGCAGTTAAAACATATATTAAGGGTTTGTACTGGCTGGTTTTGTGTCAACTTGACACAGATGGAGCTTCAGTTGGGGAAATGTCTCCACTAGATCGAGCTGTAAGGCATTTTTTCAATTAGTGATCATGGGGGAAGTCCTCTTGTGGGTGGTGCCATCTCTGGGCTGGTAGTCTTTGTTCTATAATAGAGCAGGCTGGGCAAGCCAGGGGAGGCAAGCCAGTAAGTAACATCCCTCCATTGCCTCTGCATCAGCTCCTGCTTCCTGACCTGCTTGAGTTCCAGTCCTGACTTTCTTGGTAATGCAAAGCAGTTTGGAAGTGTAAGTTGAATAAACCCTTTCCTCCCCAACTGCTTCTTGGTCATGATGTTTGTGCAGGAATAGAAACCCTGACTAAGACAGGGTTACGCCTCAGTAACTGTTAAAGCCAAATAAAACTGAACATAGTCTGAAAACTGTTTATTGGTAAGTTAGTCAGGGATAAGTTTAAATTGGTTCTAATTCTTTCAAAGTGTTCCACTTCCACTTTCTGGAAACTAAACATTAAAATATGAGCTTATAGGGGCCATTTTTATTCAAACCACCACATGCTTTTTAATAAAAGGCAGTATAAATTATACCCTATGTTTCTTTACTTATAGTTTTTTTCTTAAGAAATACTCAAGATTATCCATTGGTACATATAATAGGTCTCATTGTACCATTCTCTAGTTGATTATTCACTAATTTATTTAACATTATGGTTTGTAAATGGTGCCTTATATACATATTACTATAGTGTTGCCAGCTCCTATATTTTGGCTATGTGGCCTTAGAAGTAGAAAGGCAAAGCCAAGAGATAATATTCATATGTTCATCTTGCTGGGTATTGCTAAGGCAGCTCTATCTGAGAATGTTTCTGTGCAATGTCATAAAAATAATAGGCTATTACATTTATATATTTTCCAGTTTGATTTGGAGAAAATGAGAATTTTATTATAGTTTTGATGTGTAATTCTCTTATTATGAGACAAGCAGCATCATTTATTTTTGTGAAGCATTTCTATAATACTTCTAGTCATCATGTTTGTTTTTCAAAGCTGTCTGTACATTAGTGATCAAGTTACTATAATTTCACGTATGTTTTGACTTCCCTTCTTCATCAATTATTTTAATAAACACAGCATTTTCTTTTTCAAATTTTATATAACTAAAATCTCACTCTTTTGAATAATATTCATTTCTTACATTCTATTCACTCTTCAATTATTCCCACATTTATCTTTTTATACTGCCTGGTATTATTTTTTTGTATTCTAGAATACAACTTTATAAGATAAATCTACTTAAGTTGATCTTCTCAGTAGCATTATCCTTACATCCTATGCCCTTGTTACTATTGCCAGAGAACTGAGACACTTAAATTGCTGTTCACTTTTCAAAAATAAAGTTTCTAATATGGTTCAGGCATTTGTTTATTTATTCAGGTACCACAATGAGATTTTGTTTTTGTTGTTTTGGGGTTTTAGTACAATAGACTCAGAGACCCTTATCACTGCAATATAATTTCTCAATGATTTGCTAGGCTCACTTGTTTGCTCACTCAAGTGTATATTATAATTGAAATTGTTCAATAATAGAATTGAGAAAATAGGTTTGTATTAGGTTTATAATAGCCTTTTGATTATTTATCTGTTCAAAGAATATATTATTGTATCTTTCTTATTCCAGTTTTTGTAAACATCTTTTATAGTGATCCTCAAGTATTAAGTTTATGCCCAATAATGTCATGTACATTTGTTATTTTAAATGTCATCTTAGATTCCATTACACTTTCTAACTGGGTACTGATTTTTGAATGGTAATTTTGAGAGTTATCAAGAGAAGATAAATAATTTCACAATTGATAAAGAGAAATTTTTCACCTACTTTATTTTGAATAGTTAACATTCTCATTGCTTTTATTTTTCTGTAACTTAACAGCACTGAATTATGTAGAATAACATTAATGGTAATATGTTCTCTTTTTATATCTTGTTTTTAAAAAGAAGTCTATTCTTTATTAAGGAAAATCATGTTCTTTACGACCCCTGATTTTGCTTAATAAAGAATAGACTTCTGTTTAAAAACCACAAGGGGACATATTACCCTCAGTGTAATTCTACATATAAAACTTTCGTTTGCTTGTTATATTAATATTTGCTTTTTCATCCTACCATTTCTGAATTCTACAGTATAAATGACTTAGATGACATTATTTCCCTAGTGTCTTTTCCTGTGGCTACATTTTTGATGTATCTTTTCCAGACCTCCCCAGCTTTAGAGATCCTCATTCTATCATTAAAACAAAACAAACAAAAATGTGTGTGTGTTTAAGTATGAATGAATGTATGCATAAACAAAAGTGTATGCTTACATGTAGAAGCCAGAATTCAAAATAAGGTATTGTGTTGCTTCGGATAGTGGATTGTGAGCTTGAGATAGAAGTTCTCAATGGGCTAGCACATGATTAGAGCTGAACTAGCTGGCCAGTAAGCCATAGTGATGTTCTTGTCTGTCTTTTAAGAATTAGCACTATACACTCTGAAGTTTTATGTGAGTTCTAGATTTCTACTCAGTTCCTCATACTTCATGATAAACATTTTAACAGTTAAGTTATCCTCTGGCCATTTACTATCAGAGATATCTCCTACTCCAATTTTTAGGGGACCCACACAAAGACCTACATGTTCACCAAGCTGCTCATCTGTTACAAATGTGTAGGAGGGGGGGGTGTCTATTCCATGCTCTTTGCTTAGTGTTTCAGTCTCTGTGAGCCACATGGACCTAGCTTAGTTGACTATTGGTATTCTTGTAGTGTTCTTCTCTCCTTCAGCTCCCCCAGTCCTTCCCTCCACTCTTTCATAAGACTCCAGAGCTCTGCCAAATGTTTGGCTCAGAGACTCTACAGTTGTTTCGATCAGCTGCTGGATGAAGACTTTCAGAAGACAGTTATGGTAGGCACAGGTCTAAAAGAGTAGCAGAGTATCATTAACTTTCTCAGGAGGTGGCTTTCTTTCATTTGATGTGTCTCAAGTTGGCCCAGTCATTGGTTGGACATTCTCTGCTCCAGGTTTATCTCTGTGCTTCTTGTAGTCAAAACAAATTTTGGGTCAAAGGTTTTGTGGGTGGGTTGGTATTTCCCTCCCTACAGTAGATGTCCTGCCTGGCTACAGGAGCTGGTCACTTCAGTCACAAGATTCTCTACTGCTAGGAGTCTCAGATAGGGTTACCTCCATAGACTTCCAGGAGCCTTCCCAGTCCCAGGTCTTTGAATAGTCTCAGAGATTACCATCCCTACCCAGTGATTTCCATTCTCTCTCTCAGCCCTCTTCCCTTTTCACCCACTCTGGTTTTCCCCATACCTGGTACCCACCCCTATTACCCTCCCCACTGACTTTCCCCACATAGTTCTCTCCTTCCATCTATTTCTTATGCCCATTTTGTTTCCTCTTCTAAGTGAGATCCAAGTATCTTCCTTCAGCCTATTCGTTTCTTAGCTTCTTTGGATCTGTGGATTGTAGAATGGTTATACTATACTTTATGGCTAATATCCACTTGTAGGTAAGTTTATACCATGTGTGTCTTTCTGGATCTGTATCAGCCCATTCAGGATTATATTTTCTACTTTCATTAATTTGTCTGAAAATTTCACAATGTCCTTGTTTTAAAGAGCTGAGTAGTATTCCATTGTTTAAGTGTAGCACATTTTCTGTATCTTTTTTTTTTTTTTTTTTTTTGGTTGAGAGACATCTAGGTTGTTTCCAGTTTTGGGCTCCTACAAATAAAGCTGGTATGATCATTGTTGAGCAAGTGTCCTTGTGGAATGGTAGAGCATCCTTTGGGTATCTAATAGAAGATAAATATATTAGAAGAGAAAGCAGGTAACTACTGTCTTGAACAAATTTGCACAGGAGACAATTTCCTGAAAAGAACACCAATAGCTCAGATACTATGACCAACAATTAATAAACAGGGCCTCACAAAACTGAAAAGGTTTTGTGAGATGAAGAACAGCATCAATAGGGCAGAAAGGTAGCCTTCTTAGTGGGAAAAGATCTTAACCAACCCTTCATCCAACAGAGGACTAAGATCCAAAGTATATAAAGAAAATTAGACAGCAAAAAGTCAATTATTCAATTAAAAATGGATTTTAGAATCAGGTATACCACTACTGGCATATACCCAAAAGATGTTCCACCATATCACTAGGCCAATTTCACTGTACAATCTTTATTTTGAACCATAATTCAATGAGGGTTTTTTTTTTTTTATGTTTTCCAAGTTCAATTATTTGGTGTTTTCTTTGACTGTATTTATTTCAAATCCCATGAATAGTGTTGTAGCATCTCTTTCTGCCACAGACGGATCTGCATGGAACTGGTCTCTTGGTTGCACGTGAGTGAGGATTCGGCTGCAAATGAGTGACAAGCAGTTCATGTAAGAGAGAGAGAGAGAGAGAGAGAGAGAGAGAGAGAGAGAGAGAGAGAG
>NC_034602.1:68583504-68618565 GCF_900095145.1 Mus pahari
AAAACTGAATGTATTGATTAAAATGAGCATCACATCTTTAATACAGAACAAACAAGAAAAGCAGGGCAGGATATATCCTCAGATACAATGACACAAAACAAAGGCTTGAATACAACAAAAGACCAGGGGGTGGGACCAGGCAGCTTGAGGAGGAAGCCAGGTGGTACAAGGCTAGTCAATAGTTAAACCCCACTGACAGGGGTCCCCAGTAAATCCTAGATTATGCTGTTCCTTTGGGCCTAGCAGAAAAACCTGTTTTTGGGGGGTTCTGCTAATGTAATACCACAACCTTCCTATTTCATAGGCCTTGGTAAGCTTCACCCTGAGCTTGGCTCTGTTCTTTCTGATGCTTAATTGGTTTCACCTGTCTTTATTAGAAGTGAATTAGAATGTTAATGAATAAGTAACCTTCTCACTGAATTCTGAGCTCCTGGCTTTAAGGAATTTTTTAGGACTTTGGAACACTGTTGGAAACTTTACCTATGGTAAAAATTCAATCTTTAAAGGCATTAATAATACTGAGAGAGAGCATACACCATACTAACATGTGGATAGGGTTTGTGTATATAGATTATTGGAAATGTCAGGACTCCAGGAGGCTGAGACTCCTTGAGACACTTTTTCCTCAGAACTCATCCAGGTTTTTAGACCTTTTGTGAGTCACTACTAGAGTGGGCATGGCATCTTTCATCTTTAACATCATTATAATATTGTAAATAAATCCTTCTAATCCTATTTTAAAAAAATTTACAAATATATGAGCCAATGGGGCCATTCTTATTCAAATGACTATACCTGATGTTTGGTACCTAAACATTTTCTTCTCATATATGTGATATGTTTCATTTGTAATATACTCACATTTGTAGATCATCTATGTAGTTCTTAAAGCCAACTTTGAACAACTAGTTGATATGCATTCAGTATTTTAGTTATTGTTTAAGTAAAGAGAGTGGTTTTTTTAAAGTCATGATTACTAAAAGTCAAACAAATCTAAGTGACACAGAGCTATGATCTCTGGTGTGCAAAGCATTTTTATTAAAAGAAAAGGCTTTATTATATTTTTAAATTCTGCTTGATACAACATATAATGGGCACTCACACATTTATTGTTTGTACAATTTTTTGAACATTAATAAAATACTTATTTGCATTCTGAGTATGAAACTCATTTATGTATTTTGTTGGCCACTTTTCTCTTTTTAGGAATAAAATGATCATTAATCCATAAAATACAGCCAGATCAATCCTTCTAAGGTACCTGAATGTCACCTGTTTGGATGTCACAAAACAGAGGTCTTTCCAGTTATCTTAGCTAAGAAAAGCATGTGTCTCTTTTACACACACTCTTTTTCTTCTCCCAAACAAAAACAATTTATGATCTTCTGAAGGTTAACAGGTATTATAACACTCCTCAGAGTAATTTATCAAACCCTCATAAGATCCATTATCTCTATGTGAATTCCTGTTCAACTCAATGTAAGTTCACTTGCCATATTCCCAGTGAAGGAGCATGCTGCAATCGGAAATATGAAATGACATAGGTGAGGAATTGTAGTATTTATTTTCTAAAGAAAAGTGTTCAAGAATGTTTCTCATTTTCCAAATAAAAACACAGTACACCGAAGAACGCAGGGGCACAGGGTTATTTCATTACAGTCCTAATATTCAATTTTTGTTTTGTGGAGTATGTTCTGACAAAAGTGTGAAACATTTCATTTCAAAGCATTTTTTTCTGACCTTAATATGTAAGTGCATTTCTGTTTGTGTGTAGCCATGTGTGGAAATATTTAGTTTTAAATTCATGTATTTAATGGAGGGTTTCCTTAACTTTAATGAAAGCCTAGACAGTCTTGTTCACAGACATTGATTTTTATTAAAAAAATGTCAGTTCAGTTGTTCATAGTTAAAATGAAAACTACATACAAATGCCTAACTAATGTCTATGTTTTCAATTGGTGATAGTATGAACAGAATTTCTCCCATTTTATTAAATCTATTATTCCATATTTCAAATCTCTCTACTCAACTAATTTAGACCCAGTCTAAATTATATAACAGTCTAAAGGCTGTTATATTCCTAAATAATATAATGAACAAATGTGGATGTATTAGGCAACAATAGAGTACAGTATAAACCTAAAGATAATGGAATATGTAAATCATAGGAATGTGGTATTAGTCATTATTAATAAACCATCACTGACATTCTAGTTGTTTGATTTATTACTTCACAGCTTTTCCTAGTTTCAGTTTATTCATGGCTTAAGTGGAGATGATGATAGCCTCTTATTTCCTAAAAAATGAAGAGCATATAAGAATGAAATTCAGAGGCAAAGATCACCAAGGTGTGAATAATTTGTTTCATTTTAATATTATCAGTTCTTGTCAACTTATTGTACACTCTGTTATCCTTTTTATTAGCACCAGGATATCCTAATCCAAACTTAGACAAAGATACACAGAAAAAAATGTCAAGAATATATAAATATACTATCACAATACATTGTTTTTATTAACTGTACCTATATTCACCAAGATGTATTTTACCTTATGCCTATAAGACTCTGTTAGTATTTGCTAAGAATTAGTCCTTGGTTTCCATTCATATACCCTCAAGGATATACTGACAATCAAATCATAATCCAATCTCTATGCCTTATTTCTTTCAACAGTCAGTTTTAGAGCACTTAATCATGGGGAATTTCAGAGAAGATAGCACTAAAATCTCTTTCTATTTGTGTGATGCCTGTTCTCACTATTCATGAGGCTGTGCTTTATTGAACTTTACGTTAAACTTATCCTACCTCAAGGGAAATGCTCCATGGAGTTTCTTCTGGGTGTATCTGTCAAATTTAAGTTCTTCTTTAACACTGCCTCTGCATTTTGTTTCCTATTCCTTGACACAGAGTGGCTTTAATAGAAGACAATGACATAATTCTCTCCCAGTTTCTCTTATTGCATTTAAGAATCGAAACCCTCCTCTTCTTTTATCTAGAAGTCTCTGTTTAGTGCTCTTCTTTTCTCCTCCATTGCAAGCTCCCAGCTGACAGAGACAATCTTTGTTTTATTCATCATTGGCATATGGCAAGCATCTCAAGAGGAGCCATTAATTGAGTTATAGATACAACATCTTTTCAATTCTGAGAAAAATTGCTAAGTGAGTTTGATACAATGAAAGAATGATTCTTTTTTTTGAAAAGTGAATCAGGCACAATGAACACAGAAAACAAAATCCCACAGGTTTATTCTTTATGTTGTCATTGACAAAGCATGTAACAACTTTGTTACAAAGTGAGGAAAATAGGAAATTTCCTCCCTTGGAAACATTTGAATATTTTTTAAAATTATTTTATGACTACTTAACTATGAGACCTTGCCATTCATTCATCTCCACAAATTACCTCTTATTGTTGTAAGTGACTTATATTTGAAGGTATTAGGCTCAACATATTTGAATAGGCAAACAAAAAATCATCCCCCTAAAGTTGAGCCCTTTTCACTTAAGTGAGAGGGTTTTGGTGCCAATTTATATGGAAACTAAGGACCATTGCTTATATACTCACATCAATGAATATGAAATAATTAGCCCTTAATATTATTGAATTGAATCACTCAATGAGGAACTGCCTAAAGCAATATCAGAGTTGAACAGATCCAACTATATTTTCTTCAGAATCCACATCACCATCCTGTTGTAACTTCAGACTACACATAAGGCCCTTCCTTCAATTGGGGCTTAATCATCTTGGAGAGTAGCTAAGAATTTCAATCGTCATTTTTCAAGGTCTCATTAATCTTGTCTAATGAAGTAATTTGATTTTTCCCCTTACACGAAAATGCTAAGCTTTTCAGTGAAGAAAGATGATAGAGTAAATAAAATATAAGAAACTAGTAATTTCTGGTCACTTAAACTTAACTTTAAAATAATTATTGTTTTAAGTGATTTTATTATAGCTATACTGTGCCACCCAGGGACAGGAAGATATTCTTTGCTGAATTTCAATTCTTATACTTTGCATAGCCATTTAGGACTATATTTGACATAGGACCTGAAAGCAATATTTCTGAATTCAGAGATACATGGTTCTGTTTTCAAGCCCCAGATCTGCCATTTGCAACCCATGTAGCCTTTATTCATAACTCTCTTTGTGACACAGTTTTCTCCTGCATAACAAGATAGTATTGTATCTGTATTAGATAAAGATTTTCAGGATAAAGCATAGCAAATGATCTTGAGTACTTGGTGTAGGTGTTAGCATATACAATTATTTAATATGTTAGCAATACCTAGTTTATCTCATGTTCTCTATTATTTAGTATTTATTTTCAGCTTCTTCTGATCGATTTAGGTCACCACAAGAGCTCAGCTTTCTGAAGATGAAGATTTGTAGGAGAAGTTCTGGAATTATTCATCATTCTCATTTCTTTTGAAGTCACAGAATTTAGGAATAGCTTTACACATGAAGAGGAGGCAACCTTTTATTTTCAACTTCAATGTTTATCTTTGAATATTTAGAAATTCAATTTTATGCAATTGTTAAACCTATTTATAAACATATGATTAGTTAATTATCACCTTCCCATCCTTTGATTTTTTATCTTGTTGTTGTATTGTAGTGCTGCTATGTGAAAAGTAATTTTAAGTAAAATTATTACATCAAATCACCAACACTGTCTTATTTCACTTTAAAGTAATTCTGTAAGTACCCTTGAACGACTTTTCTCCAGTCTTCTATAACGTGTCATTTTAGTTTGACTAGAAGCCTGAAATGCTTCTCCTCTGAAATTGTATTTCTATGTCTTTTTCCCCTTCATAACATGATCCCTCCATGGTAGGGGCCACTGGATTCATCTTTGGATCAGAAAAGACTTCAAACAGAACGTGTAGCAGATGCTTAATTGCCATTTACTGGATGAAGACACACACTATGGGTGAATGGGCAATCCCCTGCTGTCAGGTCAAATGAGAACTTTATCCTTGTGCTTGGAGAATCCTGGATCCTGTTTATTTCAAAGGCGTGAAAGAAAAGAATTTCAGAAATCTTCCCAACTGTGTATTCAATCATGATGTTTTGCCAAGATATTTTTTCTTCTGTCAATAAAATTGCATTGCTGTGGGGTTTATCACACTTACATACTTGGTTTAGGAGATATGAAATAATCTCAGTGATAAAATATATTATTTAAGAGTATATTTTGTCTTTAATCCTCTCATTTTCAAATAAAATAAAGTCAAATATTAAATACATTTTACTGAGAATGTCTTTTAATTTTTTTCAATGTTTTATTATTTTCTTTTTAAAAATTTTTTATTAGATATTTTCTTTATTTACATTTCAAATGCTATCCTAAAGTCCCCAATGCCCCCCCCCCCGCCCTGCTCCCCTACCCACCCACTCCCACTTCTTGACCCTGGCGTTCCCCTATACTGGTTTGCAAGACCAAGGGGCCTCTCTTCCCAATGATGGCCGACTGGGCCATCTTCTCCTACATTTGCAGCTAGAGACATGAGCTCTGGCAGTACTGGTTAGTTCACATTGTTGTTCTACCTATAGGGTTGCAGACCCCTTCAGCTCCTTGGGTACTTTTTCTAGCTCCTCCATTGGGGGCCCTGTGTTCCATCCAATAGATGACTGTGAGCATCCACTTCTGTATTTGCCAGGCACTGGCATAGCCTCACATGAGACAGCTATATCAGGGTCNTTTCAGCAAAATCTTGCTGGCATGTGCAATAGTATCTGCGTTTGGTAGCTGATTATGGGATAGATTCCCAGGTGGGGTAGTCTCTGGATGGTTCATCCTTTTCATCTTCGCTCCAAACTTTGTCTCTGTAGCTTCTTCCATGGGTATTTTGTTCAATATTCTAAGGAGGAATGAAGTATCCACACGTTGGTCTTAATTATTAATGCATGTTATATAACAGATACAAGACACTTTCCAAGTGCTTACCATATATCAATTGTTTAATATTATAGCAATCATATGAGAGTAATCATTATTCCAATGATATTTTGGAAAGCTGGGTAGCAGGATGTAAAATCTAAGCTTTTTTTTAAATGGATATTTTCTTTATTTACATTTAAAATGTTATCCGTTTTCCTGGTTTACCCTCCCTCCCAGAAACCCCTGTCCCATCCTCCCTCCCCCTTCCTCTATGAGGGTATTCTACCACCCACCAACCAACTCCCATCTCCCCACCCTCAACTTCCCTACCCTAGGGCATCTATCAAGCCTTCTTAGGACCAAGGACCTCTCCTCCTGATGATGCCTGACAAGGTCATCCTCTGCTACATATGAATATACCCAGAAGATGCTCCCACATGTAATAAGGACACATATTCCACTATGTTCATAGCAGCCTTATTTATAATAGCCAGAAGCTGAAAAGAGCCCAGATGTCCTTCAACAGAGTAATGGATACAGAAAGTGTGGTACATTTACACAATGGAGTACCACTCAGCTATTATAAATGATGACTTCATGAAATTTGAGCTTTTGATTTGCAGTATTCCTAGGAAATCATCACTAGCTGTAGACTTGGAAAATGCAGTTCAATATGCTTTATTATGAAATAGACCAATAAATGGAATATTGGAAACCTATTGGTGTGTGTGTGGAGGGGGTATAGTGTGTTTGTATGTGTGAATGTGTGTGTGTGTGTGTGTGTGTGTGTGTGTGTGTTTATGCTGATGAACATGCCTACATGGCTGTGAATGTGTTTGGATGCTCTAGGTCAGCATTTAGTATTTTCTTGATTGTCATCACCTCGTTTATTGAGGTAAGATCTCTTACAGAATGTGAAGCTCAGAAATTTTGTTAGACAATCCCAGGGAGTCACCTATCTCACTGTACTTTTCTAGCATTGGGAATACAGAAAAGAGTATTACATTAGTCCCTCACATTTTTTTGTGGGTCCTGGGACCTAAGCTGGCGATTTCTATGCTGCTTATTGAATAACATCTACTCAGTTCCTAGAAATGTATCACTGACCTTCGCAAAAATGCAACAAACACTACATTTTATTTTAATTATTTTTATAATTAGACTGCAAAATGGAACTTTATGGTTTTAAGTTTAATTTAAATTAATAGTACTAATTTATTTAAGTTGGTCATACAAATTAGTTTAATTTATTAGTCAAATGGGTAGTTATTCCACCAGGTTCTGAAGAACTGGTGTTATAGTAAGACTATTTTATCCACAATTTATTTGCTTGAAAAGTAGTCTCCAGTTCAATAGTTCTATGAGGTGGAACAGAATAGGATCAAGTTCAGTCAAGAGAGTCTTACTCCATAAGCAGTCTTACTTGTTGCCACTATTTATAGGGCTTATGAGTTCTCTTTTTTTGTTGTTTATTAAAGCATGTTTTTGCCATGAGAGAATAATGTAGGAAA
This sequence comes from Mus pahari, assembly GCF_900095145.1. Lineage (NCBI taxonomy): Eukaryota > Metazoa > Chordata > Mammalia > Rodentia > Muridae > Mus > Mus pahari. The sequence goes on from NC_034602.1 coordinate 68,590,902, forward strand.
GGTTCTGATGGATTCTTGAAGCAGGATCTCATACACATAAGCTTTCAGACTTAGGAGAAATGCTTTTCTATCATGATGTATTTCCTGGTCTTAGGGAGTAGTACCGATAGTTGGAGATATACTTTAGACTTCAGAATTAAGTTTATTGGATCCTTGAGCCCTTAAGTAAGGAGAATAGACTTACATTTCCTTTCAGCTTTTTTGGAGGCCACTGGGCAGAGAAAATAAATGTTTAAGTTAGACAATTTTTTCTTGATTGTTTTCTTTCTTTTGAATAATAAATCAAGAAGAAAGGGGTCAGAATGATGAGCTGTGTGAGAATGAAGACTTGTGACACCATGCATGGCTAGTGCATTTCTCTGTTAGAAAATGGGTATACTAGGGCAAAAAAAACCCCAAACAAACAAACAAAAAAAACAACAAAAAAAAAAACAAAAAACCCAAAACAATAACAACAACAAGAAAAAACAAAACAAAACAAACAAACAAACAAAAAACCAAACCCCAAAACCAAAAACCAAACCAAAAACCAAAAAACAAATATGAAATGGTACTTGTTAGATAAACATGCTTTTTCTTTTTCTTTTTTATTGTGTGATAATTCTTTTTTCCCCCTTAGTTTATTTATTTAGTCATTTTACATCCCAATCACTGTGCTCCTCTGTTGGGAGCGACCCTGTTTGAATGTTAATTGCCTTGTCAGACATAAGTGCTTATTATAAAGGCTCGGCCTTAGTGGAAAGTACTAGCTTAGTTGAGATTTCTGTGGGAGAAAGTTGAGGCCTCTGTAGGAAAGTACTCCCCCCAGTTAAGAACAAATAGCTACAGATCTTGTGGACAGGTACCTAGCAACCCACTCTCTTCTGTTTCTCCTGATGAACGTTTTACCTACCCAATGTCCTGCTTTGGGGAACAGGTGAGCTCCCCAGAAACAAAGCGAGTCTGCATCATCCCCCTCCCCTAGTTCTATGGGCATAAAACCTGCCTGGGAAAATAAAATTTGTCAGCTTGATCAAGATTTTTTTGACTTGCTGTCCGTGCTTTGTGTTTCTCACCCCCCTCCATTCTCTCCACAGGTGGTTCCTCAGACCCTGTTCTACTGTCCCAAGAGTCTCGGCACTCCTCCTGTTCCTCCCACCCCAACTCCTCTCCCCTTCTCCTGTGAGAGGATGGAGTCTACCCTTGGGCATACACTCACCATGACATAAATACTTTTTTAAAACCACATTCATAAATTTTTTATATGATATATGATATTTTCTTTACAAATTCAAATTTTATCCCCTTTCCTAGTTTCCCCTCAGAAAATCCCCTATCCCATCCCCACTCCCCCTTGCTCACCAACCAACCCACTCCCACTTCCTGGCCCTGGCAGTCCCTTATACTGGGGCACAGAACCTTCAGAGGACCAAGGGTATCTCCTCCCATTGATGACAGACTAGGCCATCCTCTGCTACATATGCAGCTAGAGCCATTCATTCCACAATGACTTTTCCTTTTTTGTGGTTTAGTCCCTGGTATCTTGGGGAGTGTGAGGGGTACTGGTTAGTTCATATTGTTGTTCCTCCTATGTGACTGCAAACCCCTTCAGCTCCTTGGATAACTTTCTCTAGCTCCTTCACTGGAGACCCTGTGTTATGTCCAATGGGTGGCTCTGAGCATCCACCTCTGTATTTTTCAGGCACTGGCAGAACCTCTCAGGAGACATCTATATCAGTCTTCTGTTAGCAAGCTCGTGTTGGCATCCACAATAGTGTCTGGTTTCGGTGGTTGTTTATGGGATGGATCCCCAGGTGGGGCAGTCTCTGGATGGTCACTCCTTCAGTCTCCACTTCACACTTTGTCTCTGTAACTCCTTCCATGGGGATTTTGTTCCCCCTTCTAAGAAGGACAGAAGCATCCATACTTAGGTCTTCCTTCTTCTTGAGTTTCATGTGTTTTGTGATTTGTATCTTGGGTATTCCGAGTTTCTGGGCTAACACATGATTTTACAGATACTGTGGATTAAGAGTCACTAGTTGCAGAGCATCAGAGGCTGTTTATCAGCATCTAACAAAGCCATCATAAGATAATTGTAGCCTCCGTTCATACTCAGAGGTGAATAATTTGCTTCTAAGATCACTAAGGCTGTTGGTAGAATTGAATTTTATTTGGAGATGCAATGAAGGCCCTTGGTTCTAGTATTCTGCTTTTTCTAGGCTTCTTTGTAGTCCTGGAACTTGATTACAATTCACAGAGATTATCCCTATTCCTTGTCACATGGCTCCTCCAAAATAGGGGTGCCATAATCCAGCAAGTAAAGGGACTTTTTGTGAAAGCCTGTGAGGGTGCCAAGGTCTTACCTGTAGTAATGTTATCAGAAGAACAGGGTTTCTTCTGATAACTGTCAGTGTTTTCATATTTCACTTAGAGAAAGCAGCATAGTTTACTCGTATTTGTCGTAAAGGATGTACCAGGGTGCATACTCTTGCTGTCTGACCGCACAGCAGGTACCTTAGAGTCAGCCTGCCACACTAGCTGATGGAGTATTGCTACAAGTATGGGAGTGATAAATGTCATGGATATACCTCTTTATCTTGTTTCCTATCTCACTGATATGTTATTTCTTTATCTTTTAGAATTAAATAAAGATGTTTAAACCATATTGGTGCATACCATCAAAGTGCAAAAATTCCTAAAAATTAAAATGACTCCTTGAATTAAGATGTTCTGCATTTAGATGATGTTGTAGTTTGAAAAGGAATGGCCCGCATTGCCACAAAGGTGTGAATGTTTGGTCACAAGGGAGTAGAATTATTAACAAGTGTGGTCTTTTGGGACTAGTTGTGGCCTTTTTTCGAGGAGTTGTGTCCCTGAGGTCATAGACTTTAGATTTCAAATGCTCAAGTCAGCACCAGTGTTTGTGTTTCTTCCTGCTGCCTGAAGATCTGGACATAGAACTCTCAGTTGCTCTCCAGCACCATGGCTGCCTGTGTTCTGCCATGTTTCATGCTATGATCTTAATAGACTCAATATCTGAACTATAAGAAAACTTCAATTAAACATGTTACTTTATAAAACTTGCTGTGGCCGTGATATCTTCTCACAGCAATAAAACATTGACTAAGACAGATAACTCTTGACAGTTTTTGGAACGTTTGCACATTTTAAACCCATTTTCCCTAACAAATATCCTAAAAGACATCCAGGACATGTTTATTATTCATATATTAATGTTGTGGAAAAATGATCTCACAAGAAATTTACTCATAATCTAATTGTGCCTACTCATAGAAAGCTCTTATGTGTCACATAATTTCTATAATTTTGCAAATGTAAATGAGACATCTTCCCATCAGTTTATCACCTTCATAATATAGCAATTATATACCTATTACTATGAAAACGGAAACCAGAACCAATTGCACTGGTCTGCAATAGTAGCTAGTCAGAACACTGAGGCAAGAGGCTCATTAGTTCAAGATCTGGGATACAGAGTTAGTTCAAGGGCAGCCCCAAGAGCAAGGAATCTCTTTCTCAACAAAAAAAGAAAACACAAATGCAGAGAGGTGGGGAATAGGTATGGGATGTGGAAAAGTGAAAAGGTGGATCAGGAAGGGAATAAAATATGGAACTTAAAATAAATAAATAAGTAAATAAATAAATAATAAAAAGATTTTTAAAAAAGGAAAGGCATACCTGTAAGTCAGGTGTAGAAAGGTCTTGTGTTTACATCTCAACATAACAAAATAAATAAGCAATAAATAAATAAATATATCAGCATAAAAATAACAATAAAGATTTGAATATAGACATGCTCTGATGACAAGTTACTCCATTAAATGTTATTTTAAATTAAATCAATATTAATAGTAATAAGAAAACATGTGATTTCTCTGAATGAGGCTTGCTTTGTTTTTTACCTAGAAGAACCTGGCACTGACATCATTAAACCAGCTCTCTGCAATTTTGATAGGGCATGATCTGTTCTATTTTATATATTCTACGTATTGCTCATATAAAAATAAACCATTGGTACTGTTATATAAAATGTCAAAACAGAAAAACAAAACCAATTCCTTTTAATGTCACAATTTCCAATTTAATGGAAGCCTGGATATAGCATTTGTTTTCTTTCCTATACCATTTCCCCAGGCAGAGAATCAATTTGTATTTCATTCATCTTTGTTGAAGGAATAAAAAACACACAGTGTCCAATAAAAGCTATAAGAATATAGCTTGTATTAAGCATCTATAACTGAGACCCTCATGTTTACATCTGGCTTTTGCCTTTATCACTGTTGTAACTTGTAAGGAAAGTACGGCATGGCAGATAACTCTAAGGGTACAGTACTGACACACATACCCGGGCAATAACCAACAGCTGGCTAACTGAAACACACATTCAACCAGAAAGAAAGAAAACAAAAAAAACCTCTTGCGATTGGAAAAGTAGGTAATGATTCAGTGCTTACTTAATTTTGTTTGGAATTTACCTATTTGAAATATTAATTTTACATATCCAATAAAAATTAAAACTGTGGTTTTCACATTTGCAATGAGTAAAGTGAGGAAATCATCAAAGACAACATTTTTTCTGTTTCTAAAACTATTTTAGAGCCAAATTATACTTTGCTGCAATGAAAAATTTCTATATATCAAAAGACACTATGACCAGAAGAATCAAGCACCTTCAGAAATTTGAAAAAAGTTGAAATACATATATTGGGTAAGGGATTCGTGTAGACACTAAGAATATCTATGACCAATCATTGTCATAAAGAAAAAATTCAAAAATGAGAAAACAGACAACACAAAAGCCCAACTCTTAAGAGATGTAGTCTATTGGTAATGCCCTTGGTTGCTCCAAAGAAGTGGAGGGTACATCACTATTACTGAAGGCAACTTAATTCCGAATTGGCTCCTAGAGAACCCTGAACTACAACTGCCCTGATTCTAAGGCCTAGCTTTCAGTGTACCAGAAAGCATCATGAAAATTTCTAGAGTAAGAACAAAACCATAGTTCTATCCTGTAATATATCAGTAACCAGCATAGCATAAAACACGTGATCCTCCACTCCCTACCCACTCAACTTTATATTTTCCCCTCTCTCTCAAACAAAAGAAAATAAAAACAAAATGAATGAAAATATCTCGAAGACAAAAACTACAAAACAAACTGAAAATAAAAATGACACAAGACATACAGATTCCTTTTTAGGTTGGCCTGTGTCCTGAAATGCAGTATAGTTAATATACCCAGTGCCACTCAATAGAATTTACTGTTTTTATTGTTTTGTTCTCCAAGACAGTAGAGTATAATGAAGAGGTAAATAGATTAAAAGTATGATAAAAGTATTCTTTACTGTTCAGAATAATTTATCACATGTAGCCTACTAAAACCATAAAAATATGGTTTCCATCCTTAGCTTGAATAATTTTTGTTTTAAAATTATTTAAAATCTTGTATGTTCTATGTTGAGGTATACAGAAAAATGGTGCCATGAGGAATGCAGTAATCTAAACTTATGCTCACATCACATGTAGTTGACTTTGTATTGATTACTTCAAATTTACTCTTAACAAAATCATATTCCAGGAGGGAAACATGTAAGTGAATTTGATGAGCTTATGCTTGATCTATTCCTGCTCAGAGTAAGGCCAGTGAAGGTAGGACCACATGTGTGTCCTTGTTAGTTATACTAGTCAGCCATTCATCATTGACACCATACTTGACTGAACAACTCAAAATTTGATTTTATTTTCATTTTTCACTTATGGTAGCTGTCTCCATTCTCCTTGGGTCTCAGCAAGGGGGAACTTTATGGAAGAGAGGGTGAAGATCTGCCTCCTTTATGTCAACCAGAAAGCAGTCAAAAGACAGGAGTGAACCAGCGACAAGAAGAATACATATCCTACAGTAAATGACCTTCAATCAAGCTCTACCCAATACTTATCATCAGTTTTCAATGTATATAGATCCAAACATCTTTCAGTGGTTTGATTGATCAACCAAGGGCAAACCCTCAAATTCATGAGTATTCTTGAACTCAACTCATACACAAATCATGACATGAGGTAGATACTTTGACAATATTTACATACAAAGTTTTTTCTCGGAGCTTACAGTCTCGTTTAGAAAATAAACATATTAGAAATTGTTACAGCAAGATTTATATAACAAGGGAGAAATATGAAATAAGTGTATACAGGAAATCTGTGTGGTATTAAAGCTGAGACTTGAGAGCTATTAAATTACCGAACTAAGGGAAAAAATATGAGAAAAATTATGGACAAAGGTATGAGATATGGACAAACCATGTGATAGGAATGATCATTTCATATAAATAGACAGAGAGCATATAGCTGAAGTAGCAAGTAGAAGAAGAGTAGTATCTCATTGAGAAGAAAGAGAATTAGGTAGCAACCAGAATATTGAGGTCTTAGAGGACATAAAGCTGATTTGCGCTCTTATCTTATTATCCTAATATTAGTGGGGGGCCACTGAAGTTATTAAGTAGATTAGTGGCATGACTTATTTAATTATTTCAAGACTCATTTCTCAGTATACAGTGTAGTAAAGGATTTAAATGAAAAGAAGTGGAAAACTCAGCAAGTGGAGGGTGTAAGAAACTTGAGGAAGGCTTAAGCTAATAAATTCAAGTTGGTTTAGCAGAGGTCCCCAATTTTCCTAATGTCTTTAGTATACTTCCTCATGTTGTAGGGACCCCAAGCATAAAATAATTTCATTACTATTTCATAAGTATAATTTTTCTGTTAATATGAAATTTTAATGTAAATATTTGATGTTCAAGATATCTGATATGCAGCACCCAAAGGGGTTGTGACCCACAGATTAAGAAGAACTAGGTTGAAGAGACTCTTGAAAGGTGTTATATACTGTCTTAAATACAAATAATTTCAAATGCTTTTGGAAAGTGTGAATCCTTGACATATCTAAACTATATGACTTCAAACTTGAGATCTATCTCTTGTAATCATCACAGAGGATATAAAGATAGTACACTTAATGTAATATGTGTTGACAGTTAATAGATGTATGGCTGCTACATTGTATTACAAGACAGTTTCATTTTACATTAAAAACAGTTTAGATATAGATTTAGTCTGCTCATGCTAATAGCTCTCAAACTGTTTTTCACTAGTGGCTCATTGCTAGCTTACTAAGTGCTATCTACTTCACTTTCATCACCACCTCTATTGCTCTTCAGAAATTTTCAACCAAATTATTATTTTTTATCAAAGCCCATAATTTATATAAATATCTTAATTTTTTATATAATTGCATTTCATTTATTTTTAATAGAAAAAAGAAGTGTGTTTTTTGATGTCTAAGTATATACAAAAGCTTGGGAATACCTAAGACACATTTCTCAGACCACATGAAGCTCAAGAAGAAGGAAGACCAAAGTCTGGATGCCTTGGTTCTTCTTAGAAGGGGCAACAAAATACTTTCGGGAGGAAATATGAAGACAAATTGTGGAGCAATGACTGAAGGAAAGACCATCCAGAGACTGCCCAACCTGGAAATCTATCCAATATAGAGTTACCAAACCTAAACACTATTGTGGATACCAAGAATTGCATGCTGACAGGAGCCTGATATAGCGGTCCTGTGAGAGGCTTTGCTATGGCCTGACAAATAGAGTGGGGGATGCTTGTAGCCAACCATTGGAGTGAGCATGGTTTTCCCAATGGAGGAATTAGAGTAAGGACTGAAGGAACTGAAGGGGTTTGCAACCCCAGAGGAAGAACAACAATATCTATCAACTAGAACTCCCAGGGTCTAAACCATCAATCAAGGAGTACCCATGGCTCTAGCATCATATGTAATAGAGGATGACCTTGTTGGACATCAGTGGGAGAAGAGGCCCTTGGTCCTGTGAATGCTTGATGCCCCAGTGTAGGGAAATGCCAGGGCAAGGAGGCAGGGGTGGGGAACGCATGTTCATAGAAGCAGGGGAAGGGGAATGGGATAGAGGGATTAGGGGGATGAAAACTGGGAAAGGAGATAACATTTGAAATGTAAATAAAGAAAATACCTAATAAAAAAGAAATAGAAAAGCAAGACAAAATATAAAATAAAATCTCATGGACCTAAATATTTTACTATGAGACCCTCACCACTAGTTCAGGGATAATGGGAGGATGTTTACATAGCTTTTTACCTAGACTTTGTTTTTAAGTGTCTTTGAGTATTAATAAACCTTTTCCTTTAAACCTAAATTGAACTTGCAATGTAGGATGCACTTCAAGTAATAAATTAAAGAAAAACAAGAGGGAGCAAATCAAGAAGAAAAATCCACACACTTGCACATGTATGATTTCATTCATTTTCTATCTGTACTACATCACAGTTATTTATCTGAACATTCTTATAGCAAACACCAAGCTTTACTGGAGTAAGTGTGGTCTTATTGGAGGAAGTGTGTCACTGTGGGGTGGGGTTTGAGACCTTCTTTCTATGTGCCTGGAAGACAGTATTCTACTGTTTGCCTTCTGAACAAGATGTAAAATTCTCAGCTCTTCCAGCACCATGCCTACCTGAACACTGCAGTGTTTTCTGCCTTGATCACAATGGACTGAACCTCTGAGTCTATAAGCCAGGCCCAATAAAATGTTTTTCCTTATAAGAGTTGCCTTGATCATAGTGTCTCTTTACAACAATGGAAACCCAAAGACAGAAGATGAGGCCACACCTATCCCAAAAAGAACACACCTCCTCCTAATAGTGCTGCTCACTGGACCAGGCATATCCAAACCTCCACATCCTCACATAGTCTCATGACAAAACCATCACTAGATGTCTGATATACTCAGCAGCAGCCTCCTCAGTTTGCAGAATCAGATAAACAATAGTTCAGAGGAGACAACTTAATTTGAAGATGTGATATTAAGAGAATTGCATGGGTCAGGGCACAATATGTAGAGGAGGATACGACCTCAGTAGTTTTAGGCAGTGTAAGTCTGTTCTGAATGCCTCATTCATAGAGAGTTGTCAGGGTTGGGTAAAGGACAATACAGGAGGCTGTGCATTCTACCAAGAGAATCTACTTCTTCCAGTTTTCAGTGTGGGGATCTCTTGGCTCTTCAGGGGTCATTAGAGATTCTGAGGAAGGAAACAAAAACATTACAAAAAATGCTGAGTTCAACCAAAAGCAAAACCTTGAGAGTAGAATGTTGTTTCCTAGCAGGTACTCCTTATGATATGAGGAGCATGTGTGTAGAGCATCATGTTCAAATGTCTACAACAGAAAGTGTGATGGCACAGGAATCATGCCATGAACTTTATATGCCCCATACAGGGGAACGCCAGGGCCAAGAAGTGGGAGTGGATGGGCAGGGGAGCAGGGTGTGTGGGGAGGGTATAGGGGACATTCGGGATAGCATTTGAAATGTAAATGAAGAAAATATCTAATAAAATAAGTTCAAAAAAAAAAGAATAAAAGAAAAGAAAAGAAAAGAAATCATGCCATGGTTAAAAATCCTGATGATTCAAGCTTCAAAAGTGTTACTACTTCAAAGTCATTCTTAAATTTTGTTTTTGAGCCTGATAATGAATTTTGTAAATAGTAATGATTCATTTTTATATTATGTGTGAATAGAGTTAAGTATAAAGTTATCTATCACACATGGGAGGGTCCTGCCACTCTAATTTAGAACTTTACAGCAGCCTACGCTCATTCACTTTTCCATTATTCTAACATGTTTTATATTTATTGTGTGTAATAAGATAAACAAAACAGCTAGTGTTTAATGAGTACTTAAAATCTGACAAGTGCTACTTAGAAAATAAGTTTAAAATTAAGTAGTATAACGTTCTAATATTATAGTTGTGAAAACTGAGACTAGCAAGGTCTCTTATTGTCTGTTTGATTTTTGTTTTGTTGTTTTCGTTTTTAATCTGCTTTTTCTATGGATGTTTGTGAGACCATAATGGCCCAGAATTACAGAGGGAGGGTTAAGGAGCTCGGGATACCTCAGATGAGGACAGTAGGGGTCAGTTCCTTCCCTCTCCCAATTGGGTACCATGAATCCAGCTGCTCCACCATCAACCTTAAGTAAGGATTTATCACTCTGAAAGAAATCAGGATTCACTCCTTGTTTATAAGCCCCCCTGTCCTCCACACCTCAATCCCACAACTATAGGCCCTCAATATTCAGAGGAAGCATTTTCCAATGCCTCTGTCCTGGGCAATTGTATACAGCCACACAAACCTTGCCCCAGAGACCCTGACCGTCTCCCCAGGAACATAAGTACTCCTTTTTACCTTCTATTAAACTGTACCAGTTCCCTTAAGCTGTTCCCAGGTGTATCTTCTTTGCCTGCATACTCACCACCAAACAAGATCCTGCTGCACTCACCGGAGCCAGGCTAAGCTTTCCTCCAGTCCAGCCTGGTTTACAACAGACCATGAAGGAGAAGCACACACATGCAGGCAGATGTTTATACAGGAAGTGGTTGAAATGTGTTTCCTGGCCAGGGGTTCATAGTGTCATTTTATAATTCATATACGTTCTTTCCTTTTAATCTTCAGAATTTAAGTGTGGATTTAAAGAGGCTAGCCATCCTGAAGGAGGGTTGGAAATAGGATTAGCTGCTCTACATGTTTTATTTCATTTTACTAAACAATACTTTCTGAGTCAGTGATTTATTACAAAGTGTTTACTCTCCACTCCCACATTGTCTCTCTGAAACATACTTTGCTACAGACAAAAGCTGTCTTTGAACTTCTGATCCCATTGCCTCTATCTCCTCAGAGATGATATTTAGCACTATACCAAGCCTTCCTTCTTATTTGTTCCTTTGAGATTCATTTGGTTAAAAATGCTACCTATGGATACAGTAACATGACCTGGGGAAGTCCTGGAATCTTCAACATTACAGGTAACTAAGGAATGCTGAGAAAGAGAGAAACAGTCAAGAGAAACAGTCTTTCTTAAGGGAGAGAAAACCTTGGTTATCCAACATCAAGTGACATTATGTAGATTAAGCAATTGATAGTTTATGTACATTTAGAAATAAAATATATAACATATTTCAAATCTTTATTTACACTATCTATCTATCTATCTATCTATCTATCTATCTATCTATCTATCTATCTATTACACAGGATAAACAGGTTACATTCTACAAATCCAAAGAAGCTAAACAAGAAGAAAGGCACAAGTGAAGATGCTTGAATCTCACTTAGAGTGGGGAATCAAATAGTCATAAGAGGCATTTGGAGGGAGGGAACTGTGTGGGAAAGACGATCAGAGGGGCATGAGGGAAGTTCAAGATCTGGAGTGGGAAGAGACAGGGGAGATGACCATGAGAATTAATGGAAATCTGCAACTGACTGGTGAGGTGGTAGAGGGCATTTCTAGAACTAGTCAGAGACCTGAGATAAAGGAGGCAACCAAGAATGTATGGTGGTGACCTTAGCTGAGACTCATAGCATTGAGGATATGGAACCTGAAGAGGCCACTTCCTGTAGCCAGGCAGGAACAAACTTTCAACCCCAAATTTATCCTGTGTACCAGAAATGCCAAGAGTATACATGGAGCATAGACTGAGGGAATGGCCAATTAATATCCAGCCCAAATTGAGATCCATCCCATAAGCAAACACCAACCCTTGACAATGAGACTCTTGTGCTTGGAGAGAGAATTCTAGCATGGCTCTCCTCTGAGAGACTCCATACAACAGCTGAGACTGACAGATGCGGACACTAAGAGCCAAAGAGAGGATGGAGCTTGGAGACACTTATAAAAGAATAGGGGAAGGATAGCAACTGGTAGGGGATAAGAACTCCACAGGAAGACCAACACAGACAACTAACATGGTACCTTGGGTCTCTTAGAAACTGAACCACTGTCTTAGTTAGGGTTTTACTGCTGTGAACAGACACCATGACCAAGGCAAGTCTTATAAAAATAACATTTAACTGGGACTGGCTTACAGGTTCAGAGGTTCAGTCCATTATCATCAAGGTGGGGGCATGGCAGCATCCAGGCAGACATGGTGCAGGCAGAGCTGAGAGTTCTACATCTTCATCCAATGGCTGCTAGTGGAAGACTGACTTCCAGACAACTAGGGTGTGGATCATATGCCCACACCCACAGAGACATACCTACTCCAGCCAGGTCACACCTATTCCAACAAGGCCACACCTCCAAATGGTGCCACTCCCTGGCCCAAGAATATGGAAACCATCACAACCATCAATAAAAGAGCATTCAGAGGCTGGACCTACACCTCAGTGCACATATGTAGTAGATGTGAAACTTGGATTTCATGGGGGCCCTGAACAACTAGAGTCCTGACAATCCTAAAAGCTGTTACCTGTCCAAGAGAAATGTTCTTCTAGCTGGGGTGCCTTGTCTGGCCTAAATGATAGAGAATGCACATAGCCCTGCAGAGACTTGATGTGTTAGGCTTGAGGGATAACTTACCTTCTCAGATGATAAGGGGAACACATATGGGTGGAGGAATTGTGGGAGGGCGTGGCTGAGAGGGGGTCAGTGAGTGGGATATAATGTGAACAAATAAATATGGAGATAGAAAAATTAATGAAAAGGAGGTCATGAATTTGAAAGAAGTAGAGAGAAGAAAGGGGGTATAAAATATTATAATCTCAAAAGATAAAAGAATAAAACACTAATAAAATTGCTATCCATAAATGACCACTATTTCAAGGAGCTCTTATCTAGCCTTATTTTTTTATTCTAACTTATGTTGTTAAATTTATCAAATAAATTCATATATATAGAAACATGTAACATGACAGCCTTTTAGGAAGATGCAGTCTTAGCAAACCTGCTTGATAAATCTTACATTCTGTTCCTTTTTACCATTTATCTCATTAAAGTTGGTGCATTACTACTTTAATCAGATATTATTTCAAAACTGATAAATACTCTCAGCATTCCATCTAGTCCATTTTTCAGATTTTAATGGGAATTGCTTGAGTGTTCCAATTTTAATTATAATAATGTTTTTTAGAACATCAATTAGAATGTTAACATGATGCATGTAAGTACATTCCATCTTTGTATAAGCTAATGGAGTTGGGTGGTAAGTGGTATAAGTGTGCTTAGATCCATTTCCATTCCAGTTTACCTCCAAATCAGTGTAGGCAGCTATTACTGTACATCCTAAGCAGGTGTACACAGCTTTGACTCTACTTCAACATATTTAATTTAATTTTATGTTCTTGAGAAATTTGTATATAAGTGTTGCATCTATATTACTAGATCCCATATGTCCCCTCTATATCTCTTCCTGTGTCCCACTCCTTCCTTCAAAATTCATACCCTCTTCTCCTTTCAATATTATCTTTGTCTACACACACACACACACACACACACACACACACACACGCGCACACACACACACACACACATACCATTGTCAGTTCTATATACTGTTATTCATATGTTAGTGTTCAGACTGAACCACTTCAGATGGGCAAGCATCTGTGAGAGCTCATCCATGGAAGAAACTGATTCTCCTTTTCTCAGTGGCCATTGACTGCTTTCATGCTCTTCACCAACCAAAGAGCCTGGGACTTTGTGAAATTTTCTCCATTTACATTGTCCTGTCAACTCATGGTGTCATTTTATATGACATACTCATGCAACCATATTATTGAGTCTATATTGGTGTCATTTTCCTGCCATGTCTAGGGGGCACTAGATAGCAGCAGGCACTCTTGTCCTCTGATTTTAACAAATATTGCACCCCCTTCTGAGGATGTTCCTAGAGCATTAGGTGTAAGATCTTTGCTATATGTAGATCTATGAATTATGGTTGGATATTCCACAAACATTTATTCTGCATTTCAAACACATGTAAATCTGTGTAGTATTCTCTATATTACAAAAAGAACCTTCTTTGAAATTGATGAGCGCTACACTTAGGTCACTGCACAGGCTCCAAATATTAAAAAAAAATTTTCAATCCAGGTGAAATGCAAAATGCTTTACAGCCACAGCATGGAAAACATTCCTTTGTCAACTAATTTTTTAAGCATTTTATTTAGATGGTAATGAGCTTGTTCCTATGATTTGATTTATTCTGTATATTCATTGTTGCATTATTGAGTCTAACAGGTTTACTAAATACTAGCTAAATATGAAAAATAAATGTTGTAGTCAATTCCTTTGAACTTTTTATGGAGATGTAGATTAAGCCATGCTGATCTATAAAGACATTATTTTATTCAAAAGCATGTTATTGTACAGTGTTTTGATTTCTATTGAACAAATGCTATAGTTTCTTAGAACTGATAATATCAGCAAGTTGGTTCCACTTACATTTGGAATTGCATAAAATTATTAAAATGTATACAAGTGAAAATTTTATACATGCCGTAAGGATGTCTGTGGGTGATAGTAACACCTGAAATTAGTAATTACATTAAGACAATAGAAGATTGGAGACCTTCTCATGTTTTATCATTCCTATTTCTGCAGCACCAGGGTATGAATGCAAAAAATTAAATGTACACAAGATAAAACATCTTCAAGCTTTTTAAAATTTTTTTTATGAGATATTTTCTTTATTTACATTTCAAATGCTATCCTGAAAGTTCCCCATACCCTCTCCCCGCCCTGCTCCCCTACCCACCCACTCCCACTTCTTGGCCCTGGCGTTCCCCTGTATGGGGCATACAAAGTTTGCAAGACCAAGGGCCTCTATTCCCAATGATGGCCGACTAGGCCATCTTCTGCTACACATGCAGCTAGAGACATGAGCTCTGGGGGTACTGGTTAGTTCATATTCTAAAACATCTTCAAGCTTAAAAACAGAATTGTCAAGGTAGTCCAGCAGTAATGACCGGAATCATTTCGAAAGTGATATTAGCTATGGTATTTGTGATGCAGATTGAAGCTTTCAAGGGTTTGGTGACACTGTCACTTATGAGACCAAGAGCAGCAAGGTTGTACTCATTATCTCACTGTTATCGCTGGACAATGACATGTGTGGGGTGGACATTGCAGTGAGGGTCCCTTAAACTTCTTCGGAATTTATTACCAGAATTTAGCATCCTTCTGTCATATGTGCTAAAGAGCCTAATTATTTTTCTTAATCCTCTCCATTTTCACTCCACATCCTTCTTTACATATCTTTACCCGAATAGAAAACTTAAGGATAAAGTCCACTCACAATTCCAAGGGACTGGTGCCCGTGAGGTGCCAAAGCCAGAGTCAAGCTCAGGACCCTTTTGGTTAATCTCAACCCTGTTGTTTCTTGCTGTTCAATAAATACTGAATTCAATTTTAAATAAACAGATGAAGCTCTCTTTTGACAGAACTTTCTTTGCATTATCCTTTTGGTCTATACTAAGTTACTCAATCTGCCATGCTAAAAATTTGGGCACATATTATATGTCTAATGGCCTACAAAGTTTTATATTTCACACACATTCTACTTCTTTATATGTTTATAAATTTATCATTATTTGAGGAACCTTTTTTTATCCCATCTCTATTATCTTGCTTTGGGATTATTACTGGTCATTTTAAAATAACCATACCATGTATGTATGTATTATGAAACTGCATTGTAGGTACATGAAATGTTTAATCATCTAAGAGTTATTATAATCTCTTATTCATTTCTGTCATTCAAAATCTTTCTTAAGAAGAACTTTTTTAGTGTGTCATGTGCATGTTTGTGGGCACGTACTGCAGATACCTGAAGAGGTCACAGAAGACATTGGATTCTTGAGACCTGGGGTTATAGGTGGTAGTGAGGCACCCAATGTGGGCACTGTGAAATTATCTCTGTTCCACTAAAAACACTCTTAAACCCTGAGGCATCTCTCTTACCCCCAATTCAAAATATAACATTTTCCTTACCACTCTATATTTTTAGTTTTCAAGAAAGTGATAATTGTTTGAATAGATGACACTTCATAATAGGACACTAATGGTTCTCTTAAGAACATTCATTTCTATCATTTGTACTATGTCAGCAGAAAGCTAGTATATATGGTAGAACGGATGAATTGTCACACCCAGATCTTAAGTATTAGTCTGTTCTTATTATCAAACCCAGATGGTAGGAAGTAGAAAGGAAGGCCACAAAAGCCTTGTAAGGCAGTAGACAGGCCCTGAGATTACAGAAGCCAAGGTGCAGGCTGAGAAGCAGAAGGTCACTGAAAATGAATGATAAACAAGAAGAAGGTGGAAGCCGGGCGTGGTGGCGCACACCTTTAATCCCAGCACTTGGGAGGCAGAGGCAGGTGAATTTCTGAGTTCGAGGCCAGCCTGGTCTACAGAGTGAGTTCCAGGACAGCCAGGGCTACACAGAGAAACCCTGTCTCGAAAAGCCAATAAAAAGAAGAAGGTGGAGATGGGGCTACATGTGAGCCCAAAATGGAGAAGTCCCTAAACACAAATGTGAATGAAGATGGAGATGGTCACTACGACTCCAAGCAAAAGCAAAAAGGTGTGAAAGGACACATTGACACTGAGAACCACAACTGGGTGGCACAGACAACCAAGGGAGCTTTCATGTGAGAACAAGAAGAAATAGAGAAACAGAAAGCAAAAAGAGATCTATGTGACATTGCATTTGCCTGGGAAGACAGAGCTGGCCAAGGCTGAAGCTTGCTCAGCTGGTGATCATCTGGAAACAGTGAGAGGAGGCATTAAGAAAGGAAAAAAGCAAAAGCAAAACAAAACAAAACAAAACAGAAGAGAGAAGAGAAAAATATTTGGAAACTTTGATAGGCAAATGAATGTAGTCACTTTCCTTGAGTTAGTAAGCTGGCCTGTAGGAGAGATGGCAGGGAAGTAGGCTGTGCAGCCAGGACCTCTGAACTGTATCACCTGTGCCCTGGCAACACTGCAGCAACCCCTTGTTGAGAGAAACCCATCTTGGCCTGAGGTCTCTTCTCTATGTTGGCACAGAAATACTTCCAGGGATGTGGGAAGACCTGGTGGAGGGGCAGCTAGTTTCACTGAGACAAAGACGCGTGGCAGCATTTTATATGTTTGAATGTTTTTGGTAATTTTAGAATTTTGAACCCTGTTGGGAGGCATTGTGCCTGGGAAGGAAAGTCAGGAAATTCTATTTGTCCAGAAGATTGTACATTATTTGGCAGAGGAGGTAGTGCCAGTGCCAATAGGTAGCTGCTATGGGAGTTGTTGACCAGCCCAGATTGTTGTCTGTGTGCTCCCTCAGAGACTGTCTCAAAGCCTGGATCTCTAAAAGTCATTTCTTATATAACGAATGTCCATGTCATATAGCTCTCTTCATGTCTTATCTCCATTATATTTTTATTTCTGAAGTAACTTTCAAGTGTCATGTGTATACATTCTTAAATTGCTAATAATATCTATATATTTTATATGCCTAGAACACTGTAAATTAAGTGAATTAGTTATATCCATGTCTAGCTTCTAAATGAATGACTTAAGACTATGATTTTTTTATTTCACTTAGCACAATTTCTGAGGGATTACCCCTAATCTATATTTCTGTTCTCTAGATTGTCTACTTTCCAGTTGCATTGCCCAAGTACTTGCTATTTGAATCTTCCTGGGTTATTTCTACTCCAGCAATCTGTACTGGGTGCGAGGGCATTTCTTTTCTTTTTTAAAATTAGATATTTTCTTTATTTACACTTCAAATGTTATCCCTTTTCCTAGTTCCCCCTCCAAAAATCCCCTATCCTCCCCCACCCTGCTTCCCAACCCACCCACTCCTGCTTCCTGGCCCAGGCATGCCCCTATACAGGGGCATAGAACTCACAGGACCAAGGGCCTCTCCTCCCATTGATGACTGACTAGGCCATCCTCAACTACATATGCAGCTAGAGTCATGAGTCTCTCTGTGTGTTTTCTTTGATTGGTGGCTTAATCCCATGAAGCTCTGGGGGTACTGGTTAGTTCATATTGTTGTTCCTCCTATGAGGCTTCAAACCCCTTCAGCTCCTTGGGTACTTTCTCTAGCTCCTTCATTAGGGACTCTTCTCCATCTAATGGATGACTGTGAGTATCCACTTCTGTATTAGTCAGGCACTGGTAGAGCCTCTCAGTGGACAACTATATCAGTCTCCTGTCAGCAAACTCTTGTTGGCATCTGTTGCCAAGTGTTCCTGGTCCATCACTGCTACTGGAGATGTCTTATGTATCTCCTTCCTCTTCCTCTTCCTCTTCCTCTTCCTCTTCCTCTTCCTCCTCTTCTTCTTTTCCTATTCTTCCTTCTTCCTGTTATTGTCTTTTATTTTTTCTTTTCTGCTTTGGTTCCTATCTTCATTCCCCAGCCAGGCAACTGAAAAAACACATACTTCTGTTCTCTCTACTAATTGGCTGTATCCACCTTTGTTTTAACCAATAGTTTTAAATTGGGGAGCAAGGTTTGCACAACAAAAGTGGTGCACATGGGATTTGGCTTGTCTTGGGCAGTCAGATCTTTGGGTACAGAATTTAGCATTTGAATACATAACAGCACCAGACAAATACCCAACAGCACACTTTAAAAAGATCTTTTGCTTGAGTGACTAATTGATTAAAGAAAAATAAGTATAGGATAGGATAGGATAGGATAGGATAGGATAGGATAGGATAGGATAGGATAGGATAGGATAGTATTACATAATATAGTTGACCTCACAGTGCTGGTAACCCACCCATTATTATTGAACAAGGCAGCTACTTTTGACCTTTAAGAATTTATAAAATTATTGTAACATTGCAAAGTTTTGTTAGAAATCAAATGGGTCCAGATCCTTGGACGTGCAGCAATGCTGTTAACCACTGAGCCATCTTCTAGTCCCATGAAGTACTTTTAAACCCTGACTCAGAAGTACGAGTCATGAACATAGCTCAGAAATATTCCCGTGAAATTATAGCATTGATCTTTAGTACCTTCTCATAGATTTCATTGTATACAGCGAGGATGCAGAGCACAAACAAACTTGGGAATGAGACTTTATTTATGGTTTTTCTTCAGGGATCTTAAACATAGTAGAATAGGAGGAAAGGATGTCAGGTGTTTGGATCCCCATTCTAAATATATGATAGAAAAACCACAAGCATGTCTATTTTCATGTCTATTGTGAAGAAAGTTGCTTCATATTGATTGCAGGCTGCTTGAATGGGCATGATAATATAGAAGCCTGGAAAAGTAAAATTGAAATAGATCCACATGCAGTTCCATCAAAGCCATGTAAGGGAGTACTACATTTTAGAAAATGAAAGGTACAGTTGAAAAGGTTTACTTTAGGTCAAAGGTCTGTTCCTACTAAGGAAAAAGAAATCCATACATCATTGAATATCTGTCTTTACGGCAAACTTGTAGATATGTCCTATTATTTCATAAGAACATAATTGCAACAATAGCTTTTATCAAAAACTTTATCTGTTGAAGTTTACCAGCTTCTATAAAAATACCACAAGTTATTTGAAAAAGAAAAAGTACATAATGTGTCAAAGGTCCCTAGAATGAACATGGAGAAATCTCTGAACATGACTTCTACTATAAAAGAAAGATTTCAAATATTTTATAAATGCTTGCTATATTACCTGCATCAGCAACACAGCTGGAGAAAATTACTGTGGAAATAAGGTAAGACCTGCCTTACAAAGAATGATCTGAGAGCAATAGTCCAATAGTTCAGGTAATCTGTATTGTTTGTGCCAGGATGAATTTTAGCTGACAGCAAGAGTATCACTGAAAGCCAACAGAACTTTTATATCCATATTTACAAAATCTGAAGTACTTAGGTGTGATACACCCATTAGGAATGACTAAAAACTAAAGCATATGTTTTATGTCCTGAAATTGTTTACTTACTTGATACAATTAAAATTATTAAGAAAGAAACAGGTTTTACCTTTGTTATATCCTAGTGATTATGTAGTCAACAGAATTTAATAGCATGCACAATATCACTTCCAGACAAAGAGAAATATCCATATTTTCATATAAAGAAATACTTGTTAGCTATTAAGTGATTATTTTTTCCATGTTCATATAACCTATGGAGAATTTTAGTGCTGATTGGATTGTGAAAAAATAAGAAATTACTTAAAGTAAAAATTTCCTTGGACAGGAAATATAGTGTCTTTGCAAGAGATGTCCCCTTTACAGATACCTGCTTCCTTTTGTGGTTGTTTACAGCATCCAACTGCAGTTAATCTCTCTGTTTAGTGAACATGGCTACTTTTGCAATGCTATGAGTTTTGTTGGTAGCTGGATCATTAATGGGCTATGAATTATGCAATAAACTTCTCCTGTGCCAATAAAGGAGAAGCTAGCAGGGAGGACTGGTCTGAGAATAGACAAAATGCAACAATAAAGACATAAACACATTTTTTTCATTCAAAAGGCCAATTAAGAACTAGAAATAATTCATGATCTGATGGTTTTGTGTGGCAGATCTGCTGCCATGCAAAGGTTTGAACATGATAAAAAACAAGAAGATCACCTGGTTTGAAATTGAAAATTTTAGGAGTTCTGAGTTCAGTGTCTGTTTCTTTCTTCCAAATTAACATCTTAGGCTAGTCAGAAATACATACAAATCACAACATTATAGACCTAGAGCATTTTTCTTAAGGAAAAACAAAGCAAAATCCCCAAATCCCACAACCACCTGCGATAACAACAAAATACTTGCTACATTTATAATAATAATAATAATCACAAACATTTATGTAAATGAAGAAGAAGAAAAAGACAATGGGAGAGAACACTATACCTTAGCTCAAGAGAATTAAATTTCATTGTTCATTTCTGTCATGTCTTTGAAGCATGCTCTACAGAGGATCAGTATGCCACAAAGACAAATGAGAGAGATAGAGATCAGAATGATATGGCGAAGTCAAGGGCACAGACAGTGAGCAAAAGCCAAGCTACTGGGAGAACCTTGTGGGCAGATGGTTCCCTTCCTGGCCTTACAAGAAACCAATTTGGCCTGAACCTTGATTTTAGAGACATTTGGTATTGTCAAAGTCATTCATACTTTTGGATTTATGAAAACAAAAGGCTAGAAAAAAATCCAATCCTTATGTTTCAGTATCCTTTTCAAGTGTGCAAGGCTTTGAATGCATAAATATTGGAAAAAGTCTATTGTAACTAAATTCATTATAATTATTGATAATCATATATATTATATAAATTACATATAATTAAAATGTTAAGAGATTAAGTAAGATAAAGCACATGACACATTGGGCAAAGAGCCTAGTATAGAAACTTCATGGACTGTAGCTGCTGCAGTTCCCAGCATCCTCCTTGTGGAGTATCTCTGTGTAGATTGCCCATGCTCTTGTATCCTTTGGATTGTCTTTAAATAGTTTAACATGTAAATAGCTTTTTGTTTATATTGCTTATGAAGCAGTGATAAGAGAAGCTTGAACCTGTTCTGTTTAAGTACATTTCAATATATTTTAAAACCTCTCCGTCAAGTTCAAAGGGCAGCAATAATTAACTCAGAGGGTCACAATAAAAGAAGGCACACCAGTGGGGTGGGATAGTCAGGGAGAAGACAGGTTTCAGTGGGAGGAGTTGGGTGAGAAAGAACAATGATTGAGAAAGAGTGTGAAAAGTTCACTATATGTGCGCACAGATTGGGCAAAGAGTAGAAAATGAAAGAACATGTCTGATTTTGTCTAAGACATTTCCTAATGCCCTCAAAAGACATCCTCTGTGATGTAAACACAATTAATATTCATGTGTGAGTTAAGTCATGGGTGGTTTATAACACATCTAAAGTGTCCTTTGCTACTTTATTTTCTTTCTGTGGATCAACACTTTAACATTGTCTGTGAAGAGAACTGTGAAGACAAGAGGTAGAAAATACACGTCTGGTGAATGAGTTATTAGAGAGGAAGGAGGGGATTAACACAACAGCAAGATGCGTTTTGGAAGCTGCTCTGTAATCACAACTGGGAGCCCTCCCTCAGCAATGTGCTACAAAGGTAAAGAAAGCCAAAAAAGAAACTGTTTTCCACAGTGATGCTCTAATGAATTCAAATTGGCAGCCCAGAATACAGGGATTCACACCAGGCAGGGACAGGAACTAGACTGCCCAACAGTTTAGGTTTGAAACTGTCATGGGCAGAGTATAAGTGGAAACACTGAAACTTTTGGGGCTAGAGATGGATAGGATAAACCAACTTTGTTGGTGTTTTTAAATTAATTTATATTTTAGATTATAATATAATTATATTATTTTCCATCTTCTCTTTTCTTTCTCCAAACCTGTGCATAGACCCCTTATTTATTCTCTTTCAAATTCATGCCTTTTCCTGTTGTTATATATATATACATACATATATTTATCAATTTACTTATGTATAAATAACACATATATTTATTAATATTAATATGTGTGCATTTACACACATGTAAATTAATAAATATATATGATATTATCTACATACATATAAATTCCTAAATAAATCCTGCTCAATCATACACTGTCACTTGATATTTGGGTCATAAAATTATAAAAGTCAGAGTGACAGAGTTTGCTGTGAGATTGTGTTTCCTAGGAATGTTAGAAAATACATCCTAATTTATTAGGCAACATGACTGCCTAAATGTGAGCTAAACAACAACAACAACAACAACAAAAACAGTAGATATTCCAGTGTGGATGGTGAAAGACCATGATGCCTCAACTCACAGAAAGAACTCCAGGCAATTAAGGAATGCTGAGTCAGGAGAAATAGTCTCCCGAATGGAAGAACACACCAATTGGTCAACACAGAATGGTCACACACACACACACACACACACACACACACACACACACATTACACTGTGTGTAATGTGTGTAATTATATGTTTTTTTAAAATTAGATATTTACTTTATTTACATTTCAAATGTCGCATTTTCTGGTTTCCACCGCAGAAACCCCCCTACCCTCTCCCCCTGAACCCTGCTCACCAACCCACCCACACCTGCTTCCTGGCCCTGACGAAGGGCCTCTCCTCCCACTGATGTCCGACCAGGCCATCCTCTGCTACATATGTAGTTGGAGCCATGAGTCCCACCATGTGTACTCCTTGGTTGGTGATTTAGTCCCTGGGAGCTCTGGGTGTACTGGTTAGTTCATATTGTTGTTCCTCCTATGGGGCTGCAAACCCTTTCAGCTCCTTGGGTCTGTTCTCTAGCTCCTTCACTGGGGACCCTGTGCTCAGTCCAATGGATGCCTGTGAGCATCCACTTCTGTGTTTGCTAGGCACAGGTAGAGCCTCTCCAGAGACAGTTATAACAGTCTTCTGTTCGTAAGCACTTGTTGGCATTCACAAAAGTGTCTGGGTTTGGTGATTGTATATGAAATGGGTCCCCAGGTGGGTATGGATTAACTTTTTAACTTTATTTTTTAAGTTAATTGTTGGAAAATGTCAAATTTCCTGCATGTATATAATTCATTGTGACCACACTTTGTCCTCTGATTATTACCTTCTCTCCTGCATGCCCCTCTCTTCCAATAAAGCTCCTCCTATTTTCCTGTCTTTTGTTCTATTTCTTTCCAATCTAAATGACTTTTAAACATTTTTAAAGTAATTTTTTGAGGTTATAATTAGAGCATTTCTTTGTTCTAGATCTTTCTTCCAAATATCTTTTCCTACTCTCCTCCAAAGACATTTCCCCACTAAATATTATTGCATGTGTATATATACATACATATATGTATATATTCCTATATATAACCTGATTAGACTGTACAATGCTACTTGCATGTGTATTTTTAGGACTGACTGACACTGGACATCCAGTTGATGTGGTCTTCTCTGCTGAGGGCCACGTCCTCCCTCCAACACCTATTATGCTCCCTATCCCACTCTCTCTCAAATTTCAAATTCATAACCTCTTTTTCCTTAATGGCATTATTGTGTGTATATGAGTATGTTGGAGTGCATGCATGTGACTGATCTGTTTAGAGTTGCTGTTTTGTATATTTGTATATGATTTTATGGCTGAGTACTTGGCACTGTGTAGGCAACCAACCACCAATGATTTCATTTCTGTGGGACACTATTTTTCTTTCTCTGTTGGTTTGCAGCTGTTCATATCTGGGTGAGATTTTCCTTGTTCACATAGGGTTGGAAAGTAGTGTTGTAAATATTCATGTCTTGTTTAGGTTGCCAGATTTTGAGATTCCATGGGTAGATTTTTTTTTTTTTTTTTTTTTTTTTTTTTTAGTAATTCAAGAAGCCACAAACTTTCATCAAATTGCCTTGTCCTCTGGCTCTTACAACCTTTAGCTTTCCTACTGTAATGGTCCCTGAATTTTATTTTATTTTATTTTATTTTATTTTATTTTATTTTATTTTATTTGGGGTGGGGAGGAAAGGGTTTATTTGGCTTACACCTCCAGATTACAGTCTGTCATTAGGGCAAGTCAGGACAGGAACACAAGCAGGGCTGGTACCAGGAGTCATGAACTGATCCAGAGGCCATAGTAGGGTGATGCTTACAGGTGGGCTCTCTGTGGTTTTAAATGTGGAAGTTGTGTGGTAGAAGAAATCAGTTGTGCCTAACTAAACCATGTTGTTCTTTGAGTGCTAACTTGTTGTAGATTTCTCCAGTTGCCTCTGTCTGTGGAAGAAACGAAGCTATCTAGATGAAGGGTGAGAGTTGAAGCTTTCTGTGGGTATATGGATAAGCCTTTAGGATTTAGTTAGGATTACACCGTTTTAAGTCAGTTATCATATTTTTTATTTCTCTTTTCAATAGGGCTTAAATCCAATTAAAGAGTTGTTGGTTACTGGCAGGATATCAATGCCTTCATTGCACCTATAGGCATATTTTGTTATGCTGGTCGTTGTTGTAGTCTGTAACTGTCAATGAGGTAAATTTGGTGTCTCTCAGGACACTTTTCTTATTCTTTAGGATCATTACTTAAGTTTTTTTTTCTTTGAAGTATCAGCACAGTAATTATTTTCTACATTGAGCTGTATATTTTGTTATATATTTATGCAGAGGTCTGACTAGTCTGGCTTCAGTGAGAGAGGATGCACTTAATCCTTCAGAGACTTCAGGTCACAGGGAAAGGCAGGCATGATGGTAGTGTGTGTGTGTGTGTGTGTGTGTGTGTGTGTGTGTGTGTGGAGTACCCTCCAGGACGCAATGGGGGATGGGATGAGGAACTGTGAGAGGTGGGATCCAGAGAGGGGAGAGTCAAGGACTGGAATGTAAATAAATAAAATTATGTAAGAAGAGAAAAAAGAAGCCGGGCATGGTGGCGCACACCTTTAATCCCAGCACTCAGGAGGCAGAGGCAGGCGGATTTCTGAGTTCAAGGCCAGTCTAGTCTACAAAGTGAGCTCCAGGACAGCCAGTGCTATACAGAGCAACCCTGTCTTGAAAAAACAAAAACAAAAACAAAACAAAACAAAAAACCAAAAAAAAAAAAGAGAAAAAAGAACTTTACTCTCAAACCATTCCGTACATAATGATTTATGGATAAAATAAATATATTTTGAAATAGAGTTATTGACATGGTAACTTAAAGGCATTTGTGAGTTTATGTAACCTACTTGAATAATGTTGATTTTATCACTATCTAACTTAATATAAAGATCTGTGATTTGTAACTGAAAATACAAGCCTGGGACACGTGCCACTGGACCCATGAATTATTTTGTTCACTTTCCAAGACAAGCGGTATAGCAGAGAGCTTTCTGTTCCAACCAACAGACATCAGGCGCAGGGAGAGACACTGGGCTGTTACTGGGCTTTTGGAAAATTCCAAGCCCACCTCCAGCGATACACTTGGTCCATCAAGACCAGACC
Organism: Mus pahari; assembly: GCF_900095145.1. NCBI lineage: Eukaryota > Metazoa > Chordata > Mammalia > Rodentia > Muridae > Mus > Mus pahari. The sequence continues at coordinate 68,616,656 of NC_034602.1, forward strand.
TCCTAGCCCTTTGAATTCTCAGAAATTCACCAGTTCAGAGCAATCTCCACTGGAAAACAGTTTCCAAAGCAGAATAAGAATGATGTCACCGGAAAGGCTAATTCCTTTTATGTTCTTTGTGGCTTTTAGAACTATCAAAAAGATATAAGTAAAAAGGTAGGGTTCTAAACAATTTTTAAAATTAATTGTAAAGTCTTGTACAACAATGAATTCTTCTAGTTTTAGTGGTAGCATTTTATCAACAATCTTGCTGTCATTTTATTTGGCCAGTGCCCTAGCCCTTTGTGTTTGTCAAGCTCTTTTGAATTTTCAATCCAGAGCAGAGTATAGACTGTGGTGCTCCAATAGTACCTTTTATGCGGTGGTCAGCAATATGGCCTTTGAGCTTTATTTTTGACTACATTGAGGGAGAATCAATAAACCATTTAAAAGGTAAAACTTTTTTTATGTCGTGACAGACAAGGAGTACAAATAGGAAATGCAAATAGCAAAATCTTTTTTAAAAAGTTGATCTTTTATGAGTGTGAAACAGAAAAAGGAGTACCAGAAATAATATACTGGCAAAACCTTGCCCCCTGAACCAAGCAGTAGTCCCCTGATCAGGTTATTAAAACTAAATTGTGAGCTAAAGAAATTTGGAATGCATTAATTGGGACTGGATTTTTTTTCATTTTATAACATTAAAGTATCTAAGTGCTTCATAACACTCTAGACATAAAGAAACGATCTTAGAGAATATTATTCCCTTTATCTATGAGAGATATCTAATCTAAGACATTCATAGTGTGTACCCAGAACCACACACATCATTGGATTTAACTGTATACTATGATTTCCATACAGATACCTTTCATAAAATTTCATTTGCAAATTAGGCACAGAACTAGATTGACAATACTCTTAATGGACTAATCATAACAACATATTGGCAGAGAATTATTTAAACCTATGAATTATTTATTTCTAGACTTTCTAATTTAATTCCTTTTATCATTTAGTAAAATAATTAGTCATGAAGGGGACTTTTTACAAATATTCCTCAGAATATTGTCTAATAGAATATCAAATTTTCATTAAAATATTTTCAAGGATGTTAAATGTAACTTTTGCTAAATTATAATATTTTGTTTTAGTTTCAGCTGTTATAATTAATTTTGAAAGAATAAAATGAACCATTGTCATTGCTGACATAATAGTAAAAAATCAAACAGGAAATGAATTAGGTAATGTTGTTAGAATTCAGAATTTTCAGATTAGGCAGATAATATAAATATGACATCCTGTTAAAGTAACACATTAATTTAATAGGGTATTCTTCAGTTACTATTTTGTATATTAATCCTCTTGTCTCCTTTAATTCTTATAAAAAAAGTAATTTCACTATATAGCTACAAATGTTTTGAAAATGAGGAGTAATAGAAGCAATATAGCTTACCCCTTTAGTATACCTAAGAATGATTACCCTAATTCCCAGTAACAAATCTGATGCGGGTTGTAATTCTTTCGTCATGGGGTGAGCCAAACTATGTGAACTCATGATATTGAGATTGATGAGTAAAGAGTGAGTTGTTTACACCTGAAGTACACTGTGTGGTTTTACTAGAGTTTTATTCAAACATTAGTCATCAGTCAACAACTGTTAGGTTTTTTTTTCCAGTCTCTATTCTCTTTCAAGCTCTTTTCATTTCACCAATGATAAGAAAAAAAGAAAAAGAAAGAAAGAAAGACAGGAAGGAAGAGAGAGAGAGAGAGAGAGAGAGAGAGAGAGAGAGAGAGCCTCTTTTACAAAATATAAGCCTAATTTACATGAGATGGATTTAAAACTATAGTTTTTAGAATAAAAAATTATGTTTCATTAGATTTCCTATATATTATATAAAATATATTACATGTATTTTTAGGTTTCATGT
>NC_034602.1:68618596-68634358 GCF_900095145.1 Mus pahari
GGGGACATCAGTTTCCATTTTTCCTCATCCTAGTAGAGAGAGAGAGAGAGAAAGGAAAGAAAGAAGGAAGGAAGGAAGGAGGGAAGGGAGGAAGGAAGGAAGGAGGGAGGAAGAAAGAAGAAAAAGTCCTGCTTTCAAGAAATGCACATTTTTTCTGGGAGTTATGCAGAGGATTAATTAACATCGTGATGGTGATCTCAGGGATATTGGTGCCCAAGAGTGTCCAGAGAAAATGCACTGAAATCACATGTATCACTGATACATGTAAGAATGGTGCCTAAATCTCTCTCTCTTATTTATATTCAGAATCTGTAACTATATGCTAAATTTTGGAGTCTTAGAAGTTAATCCTTTTTTCTTTCTTTCTTTCTTTCTTTTTTTTTAGGACATCACTGTTTTCTCTGCTGTGAAAGCTGCTGAGCTGGTTGGTGTCTTTAAGAATCATCAGTAAAACTATTTTGAATTTTCCATGTAGAATTACCCTCTCTTTTTCTTGCTTCAATTGAACCGACTACCAGTATTTGTGAATGAAAGGATTTACACCAGGAACCATTCTAAAAACTGTTAAAATAAATTATCATATCAACAATACATAAGCTATTATAGCACTGATTCAAAAGTGTGAGTCATAATAATGGAAATCAATGCTTTATAATTGATTTTAGTAAATGTATTTAATACCAGTTGCTTCAGTAAACATAAGTCATTTAAATCTTGTTGCTGAAAAAGTGGTACAGTTAGTGAGGATGAGGGGGAGAATTGTTGAATTATTTTACCTTAATCATTATCTCATAATACATTTATAGTGAGTACCATATCTTAATATGAGAACTGTCTTTAGAAGTATAAAAAAATGGGAGGATTTACTTGCAGTTATTTCTAGGTAATCATATTTAGGCATCACACAAAGCCCAGATGGATCTGGGGTGACTATTGGATCCAACTGTACCCTAAGTATACGTTCTCTTTTCTTTTGTGTATAGATATCTTATCTATACCTACATTGTATATTATTTGTGTCAATAATGCCTAAGGAGGACAGAAGAGAGCATCAAATCATCAGGGACAGGAATGATATATGTTGGTAAGTCAGCATGCAAATGCTGAAAATCATTCTAGTCCTTTGCAAGAATGGCTAGTTTTCTTAATCACTGAGACCTCTCTCTAGACAGTACTACATGTTTCCCTCATGGGATAACCCAAATCTAATGGACCCTGGTTAACATAGAAACCCCCAGCTGGCCAAAATGTTGAAAGAAAGTGTCAGTACCACACTCAATAATAACTGAAACATCTCTATCATTCTTTCTCTGTCCTTCACAAGGCTCAAGTATCACCATAAGGGGGAAGTCAAGGGAGACAAGATTGAAACAAGGTTTTGTGACCATGAAAGGATCACTGTCTTTATGAAGTTTTGGTATCTTGCTTGTTTGCACAAGACCTGTGAAAGGTAAAGCATGAGCAGTGTAGTAGCTTCAAGACCCTCCATCTCTGACTGAAGAGATTAGCATTGCTGATGGTTTCGGGGAAAGGGAAAATCAGTTTTTATTAATAGAATGATGGCTGGTAGGTTGATCATAATCTAATGGATATCCTCATACCCTTGAATGTATAGACAGAGTAAATTAACCTTGATAGATTAAAAAGAAAAGATCATGGGCCCCAGAGTGAAACAAAATAGTGAGGGTGGATCTGAGAGGAGTCGAGAGGAGGAGGGTTGATGAATGTGATGAAAATTCATTTTAAGACATTCTCAATGAATTAATAAAATATACTTAAATGGTCAGCCCTTAAAACTTACATGTAAGTTACATCATAGAGACTCAACAGGTTTTATTTAGGGATGTAAATGTATAAAGATATACATATGTTCATGCAATAACAAGAAGAGGCTATGAATTTAAAAGGTGGGAGGGAGAGGTAGATGGAGTCATTTGCAGGGTGAGAAGTAAAGGAAAAATATTGTGTAATTATATTAAAATCTCAGAAATACAAAATTAAAAGTGGGTCAAAATGAAAATAAAAGTTAAGAAATTTTAATACAAACTGCATAATAGCAAATGCATCAAAAGAATTAGCAGCTATTTATTTATTTGCATATTGGGATTCCTTTGCATTAGTGATTGTCCTTGTATGAGTGTAGGTATATTTTATTTTCATATTTACTTTAATATTGCAATTATGTACTTATATTTGCTTTTAATTTTAATGCTTTCAAAGAAATCAACCATTTATTTATTTATTTACTTACTTACTTACTTACTTACATATTTTGTGTGTATGAGTGTTTTTCTTGCACATATATCTGTGTACCATAGTCATCCAGGGACCATAGCCATCAGAAGTGGGACTTGGATTCCCTGAAACTGGACTGACATGTGGGTCTCAGGAACTAAACCAGGATCTTACAGAAGAACAGGAAGTGCTCATAACCACTGAGACATCTCTTCATATGTCATTAAATATGACCAGCATATTTAAATAAATAAAATTTTACATGAATCTATGTAATCTTTAATCATCCTCAAGGGAATGTAAAACTTCATTGAGAAATAGTTTGTAAAGTTGTGATATATCTAAATCTCAAATCTCTGTATAAAAAGAATGTTTATGTTTAAAAGTAGGAAGTGGTGGGCAATTTATCTTAGTCACCTTTCTATCCAATTATCACTGAATCAAAATGTTTTTCTTTTGATATAATAAATATTCTGTGAATTTCTGATTTTATTTTAAATCATCCAAGTAAATCACGGGAAGTAGAGCAACAACAAATTGAGGGATATTAGTTTACATGTACATGAAGTTTTGTAACTATTTACTAATTTTTTAAAAGTCTGGTGGTCATCATATACATTGGAGCTAAAAGAAATGAAATTCTATTTTCAATGTTGGGACTGAACTTGGTTCTTTGTAGGTTAGAAAAGTGTTTTCCCATTCACCTCAAGCTCCAGTAAGAAATGAATATCAACAGTTCCATTTTTCAATAGTTTTAAAGATTTCCACCCCCATTATGGGGCTAGAAGATGGCTCAGTGGTTAAGCCCATATGATTCTTGGAGAGGACTGAAGTTTTGTGCCCAGCAACCATATTGATCAACTCATAACTGCTTGTAAATTGGGCTCCAGGGAATCTAACACCTTATTCTGGCTTCTGCGCACACATATACTCAAGTATACAAATCCACACATGTCTCTTACATACATCATATATATATATATATATATATATATATATATATATATATATATATATATANTATATATATATATATATATATATATATATATATATATATATATATATACACACATACATATATATACATATATATATACATAATAAAAATATAATAAATTCTTGATATGTTATTTTTAAGAGGTTTATACTCTTCTTAGATAACTACATTGTCATTTCCTGTTGGAGAATAATCATTGCATATACCTGAACAGTTGCTTTACAGTTTATGTTTTCAGAAACTGAAGTGGAGTTATCATAATTGTAGATGCTTCTAATGTGTCTCCAGGTAGCTAGTGGTTCTACTCTGAAAAAAAGATGAATATTTTAATTTTGTAAATATGAACTCTCCTCTTTATCCTTTGTTACTCAACAAAACACGTTCAGCCCATTTGAGTTATCTTGTTTACAAAAGAGGTATGTTGGCATAGCTCCAGTAGTGACACATTTTATGCTAAAAGATTTTGTACACTGCATAATCAGTTTAATTAGTAATTTTCTCACCTAGGTTGATTTAGCTTTCAGGCTGATCTTTCAAAAAATGTTAATCAGATCATGTTTTTTCTTGTGTTTAAATTTCTACTGCTGTCCAAAGTTTCAGATTTTTAACCCCACTTTGAAAGCCCTTGCTAACTTCCCATCTCTTTATATGCATTACTGCTTTCCCGGATTTTACTGTTTCATTTCCTGGCTTTCAATGCTCATTTGCAATAGGATTTTTTCATTCCGGAATGAATAATGTTTGAATCTTTTCTTCTTTTTTAAAGTAGATACTACATTGATCTTTTTGTCAATAATGGTATAATTTTTGATCACCATGATTTAAGCACATTTAGCTGAAACCTTGAGATAGATTCACTTTCTGAATCATTTTCCAGTCTTTTCTTCCCCAATGCTAACGCAAAATGGTTTATTATCACTTATTTTAATTGCATTTTTAGAATTTCTTCATGAGTATGATATTTGTATCATTTCTACTCTTTTATCTCCTCAATTTCTCCAATACTACTTGCTCCATGTCAAATTTCTTATTATTCATATATATACATATATTAATTCATATATTCATATATATACATATATGAATAATATGTATATATATGTGTATGTGTGTTTGTGTATTCTTAAAACAATAATCTATTCTTTAGATAAAACATTTGTGCTTCACTGCTCATTCCCTCAATTATTTCTTACTCAGATACACACACTTCTATGAATATCTGCTTCCATTATATATTATATCTTCAGATATAATCCTTATACATCCATAAGACAAATGAGATATCCCACACTCATATACTGTCCTGCTTTAGAAAAAAAACTGGAATGTTTAGATTAATATGCACTCAGCTTTTGTTGCAACAAGTACCCAAAGATTTAGTAAATCTCATATAACCTCCATAAATTTGTTTTTTTCTGCTAAAATAACCCATTTCCTATGAGCTACCACTAGCTGCTCTTAAAAATTATATTTTTAAGACTATATTTCTACCAAATGCCTCACCCTGAAATCATACATTTTCCTACATAATTTCGTATTATTTCTTATGTACATTCAAATATTTTCTGCTGCTTCCAGTCGGTGAATGAAGTTGAATGAAGTAGATGAAACAGGATGCCATTTCTAAGCTTGGACCTTAGAGCTCTCTCATCCATGTTCTGCTATCCTTCTTGTACAAACCATTGGCTGAAAATGCATAGCCAAGACTAAAAGCACCCTGTCTTTCCTCAGTGAGAAAGCAGGAAAGATTGAGATGAGCTGTCAATCTTAGCAAACTGTGGAGTGCCATTGATGTGTATAGTGGTTGTTGTGTGTCAGTTGGATGCATATGGTATTCAAACCAACATAGTTTCAATTTTTATTTCATTTATTTTAGTTATAATTATATTTTTAGTACACTTGACTGAAATTCATTCAAGTATATTCTTTATATTATAGATTGCTGGGGGTTTTTAAAGCTTGTTTTATTGCACTTTTTAGACAAAATCTGGGTATGTAAAAGTATCTTATTGGCCTGATCTGAATATAACCTTATCTGTCACTCAATTAAATGCTGCATTCAAACATCACTGCTTCCTTCTACAAACTAATTTTACTTTAAACTTGTGTACTAAGGTAGTGTCAGCATTTCAGCCTAGAAGGTCTTTGGATGTGACCAGTGCAGCCATATTGTTGGATTAAAATTCCTCTATATGCATACAATCCCAGGCTAGCCTGGAACTTGAAAACAACCTGTAGAAGACCCCCAGTGCTGAGATTGAAAGTATGTATAGTCATATCTTACAGACTGCTATTTTGAATTAGGCGAGCTATTATCAATTCCTCAAATCTTTTTTGTTTTGTGTAATGATCATATCACAGAGAAAAACTTAGTTCACTTTTTAGGCCTTATCTGGTTCCATCCTTACATCACTGATTCACTGAATGCACCCCTCATTCAAATTACATTGAATGAATTGGCATTATTTTCAGTCCTTGTAGACTGAATCAATACATTTTAAATACATCAAGATATGAGAATTAGACTGTCACAAACAATATAAAACGGAAGCAAAAAGTACAGATTTACTTCATATATGTTGTACATGCTTCAAGATATTAGAATTATACTGTCACAAACAATATAAAACAGAAGCAAAAAGTACAGTTTTACTTCATATATGTTGTACATGATTCATGAGCCCTCTTAAAGAAATAAAAGATCTAAAAGAATAATTTCAATTGAGCATTTATATAATCAGTGGGACAAAGAACAGCAAATTGTGAAACTTGACAAGCAAGCAGGTTTGCATTGTGGTAATCTTGGGTAAATGATTAGAAAGATAATGTCTGGTTTCATAGAAATTGTTTGATTGGATTATTCTTGTATCACCTCTCCATCTCTAGTTGGAATGATGACTTGGTTCCTTCGGAGACATTTTTTCATATAACAGATAAACAAATTTTTAGGAAAGTTAGTTTCTTTTCTGCACTGCTCTGTATATGTTTTAAAATATACTATTTTTCTTATTCCCTCAGATTTCTGAATATATACATAATCTAATTTTATCATATCTATATGTACAACCCATTTTCACTCATCTCAAGCCCTCTATAACCTCCATCTGTCAACCTCATATCTGAATTTTTAACCCACTGATTCAGTTACTGTTAATAGGACAAATTACTAAAGAAAACAGTTTTGCCTTCTTCTAACAGGGCTTCTCAAATCTTTCCAACCTGTAATAGAATTTTGAATGTCTTGATATAGCATTAGTTTCACGCAAAAAGTCACAGCAACTATAGGTCCCTTATTTAAGGGACACAATATCAAACTATCTTCTACATAGTTATGCTCATACCCATAAATTTTTGGAACTGTACCAAACTGTACAGCAGTCAATATATAGGCTCACAACTAGTCAAAGGGTATAGAATACATGTCTGTAGACGGTTTAGCCATGTAGAGGACATCTGTATCACAATGTTACTACACCCCATCCATAATGGAATGTTATATAAAATGGATCAGAAGATTCTAAGAGCCAGGAGTTGGAGAGAACTGCTTCAAAACTGCCTTTTAAAAATGTCTTAAAAAAAAAAACACATGTGGAGGAAGTATATTTTAAAATAATGTTTTCTGAATTCATTCATTGAAAATTTATGTATAAAAATAAAAAATATTGATATTTACCATCATAGAAAGTTTACAATTGTATCACTATTTCCCAAATTGGTAGAAGAATAATGGAACATGAAGGGTGGTACAGTATAATAGGGTAGATGAAGGAATATGGGGAATGATAACTAAAACTAAAGTTCTTTTGAAGCACCCATCATTTTCATATATGATATGAAAGTATGGATAAGTAGCCCCCAAATGACTAGCAGAGAACTCCTAAAGCTGAAAAACAACCTCAACAAAGTGGCTGGATATAAAATTAACTAAAAAAAATCGGTATCCTTCCTTTACACAAGTGATAAACAGGCTGAGAAAGAAATTGTGGAAATAACACCCTTCAAAATAACCACCAATAATATATAATATCTTTGTGTAACTCTAACCAAGCAAGTGAAAGATCTGTATGAAAAGAACTTCAAGTCTCTGAAGACACTGAAGAAGATACCAGAAGATGAAAAGATCTCCCATTCTCATGGGACAGTAAGATTAACAATAAAAATGGCCATCTTACCAAAATCAACCTACAGATTCAGTGCAATACCCATCAAAATTCCAACATAATTCTTCATAGACATGGAAAGAGGAATTCTCAACTTCATATGGAAAAACAAAAAAAATCAAGGATAGGAAAAACAATTTTCTGCAATAAAAGTTAACTTTAGGGGGAATCACCATCCTTGATCTCAGGCTTTCCTACAGAGCAATAGTGATTTAAAAAAACAAAACAAAACAAAACAAAAAACCCTACATGGTATTGGTATGGAGACAGACATACTTATTAATGGAATAGACCCAGAAATAAACCCACATACCTATGGACACTTAACTTTGAGAAAGAAGCCAAAAACATACAGTGGGGGGAAAAAAGCATCTTCAACAAATGGTGCTGGTTTAACTGCTGGTTTGCATGTACAGGAATACAAATTGATCCATATTTCTCATATTGTACAAAGCTCAAGTCCAAGTGGATCAAACGACCTCCACATAAAACCAGATGCACTGAATCTTATAGAAGAGAAAGTGGGAAATAACCTCAAATACATAGGCACAGGGGAAAATTTCTTCAACAGACCACAAATTGCTCAGGTTCTAAGATCAACAATTCACAAATAGGACCTCAGGAAACTGCAAAGCTTCTGTAGGGCAAAAGGACACTGACAATAGGACAATTTTAGCTTACAGATTGGGAAAAAATTCACTAAGCCTTTATTTGACAGAGGGCTAATATCCAAAATAAACAAAGAACTCAAGAAATAGGACTTAAAAAAGCCAAATAACTCAATTAAAAAATTAGGGTCCAGAGGTAAACACAGAATTCTCAACAGAGGAATCTTGAATGGCCAAGAAGCACTTAAATGTTCAACATCTTTAGGTCATCAGTAAAGTGCAAATCAAAACAACCCCGAGATTCCACCTTATACTAATCAGAATGGCTAAGATTAAAAACTGAAGAAATAGCACATGCTGGTGAGGATGTGGAGAAATAACACTCCTCCATTGCTGGGGGCATTGTAAACTAATAAAACCACTCTTGAAAATTAATCTGGAGGTTCTTCAGAAAATTGGGAATACTGTGAAGTCTCAATGCCCCAGTACAGGGGGATGCCATGACCAGGAAGCAGATATGGGTGGGTTGGTGAGCAGGGGGAGGAGAGAAGGGATAGGGGGTTTTCAGAGGGGAAACCAAGAAAGTAGATAACATTGCAAAGGTAAATAAAGAAAATATCTAATAAAAGAAAAAAAAAAAGAAAAAGAAAGTCGGAAATAGTTCTACCTGAGGACCCAGCTACAATACTCCTGGGCATATGCCCAAAAGATGTTCCATCTTACCACAAAGACATGTTCATATCAGGCTTATTTGTAACAGTTAGAAACTGGAAAAAACCCAGATGTCCCTAATATGAAGAATGGACACAGAAATATGTGGCTCATTTACATAATAGAATACTACACAGCTATTGAAAGTAGGACATTATGAATTCTGCAGGCAAATGGATGGAGCTAGAAAATACCGAGTGAGGTAACCCAGACCCAAAATGCCATGGATGGTATGTACTTATTGATAAATGGGTATTAGCCCAAAATACAAAACATCCATGATACAACTCACAGACCATGGACACTTAGCAAGAAGGCCCAAGAGTGGATAATTCAAACCTATTTAGAAGGGGGACCAAATAATCATGGGAGGCAGAGGGAGGGAGGGAAAGACCTGGGTGGGAAAAGGGAGGGGAAGGCAAAAAGGGGAATAGAGGTGTTGGGATCAGGCATGTAAGGAGACAGAGAAAAACCCTGATGGCTAGGCGACTAAATGCAAATATTCAGCAGTATGGGGTTGAGGGTTGGGGTCCTCTAGAAAGTCCCAGAGACCTGGGGTGTGAAAGGCTCCCAGGATTCAATGGGGATAACCTTAGCCAAAATGCTCAACACCAACACAGGAGAGATGGAGCCTTAAGAGACCACGTCCAGTAGAACGACGTTTCCCCCAATTGAGGCAGGGGGTCACCCACCCATTTTCAAAATATTTGTCCCAGAAATTTTTTTTTTTTTTTTTTTTTTTGTCTAAAGGAAATGCAAGGGACAGAAGGAAAAGCCACCCAGTGACCAGCCCAACTTGGTATCCATCCTGTGTTCAGTCACCAAACCCTGACACTTTTACTGATGCCATGCTGTGCTTGCCGGCAGGAACCTGGTATGGCTGTTCTCTGAGAGGCTTCAACACAACAGTTGACAGGGAAAGACACAGTTTCTTACCACCAACCACTGGATTGAGGTTGCAGATTCCCATGGAAGAGTTGGCAGAAGGATTGAAGTTGCTGACGGGGGCGGTAACCACATTGGAAGAACAACAGTATCAACTAATCCCGACCACTCCGAGCTCCCAGAAACTATGCCACCAAGCAAAAAGCACACATGGGCTGTCTTTGGCCTCTGGTACATATGTAGCAGAGGACTGGTTCGTCTGGCCTCAGTGGGAGAAGGTGCAGAGATTTACAGTTCAGATCCCTTGGTTTCTGTCTTATGTTCTCAAAATCAGTATGGGGCTGCTTGTGTAGGGCCTATTGTCATAACATTGGTATTTTGGCTTCTTCCTTTCTTTTTAAATGTACTTCCCAGCAGTCAACACTACTTCTTATTCTTTTAAATAATTGGCAATCTGTGCAGCTCTTAGCAGAAGGTGGGAGATTATTTATGTCTCCTCTTTGTCAGTAAAGACAAAAGAGAAGAACAGATGAGATGAGATCAAGGAGCACTTTGTTTTATAATCTCTCTGGAGAAATCTAGGACTTCCCTCTCCTTAAGCTCATATTTCTTGTTGTGAAGCACTAATGAAGACAGTAATTAGTCGTTCTGTGGCAGGCCTTCCCTTGGATATTTTCAAGATGTACTTCTCTCCACTTGGCATATGCTTTGTGTGTGTGTGTGTGTGTGTGTGTGTGTGTGTGTGTGTTTCCTGATGCTCATTCCTAATTTATTTCTGTGAGATGGAATGCAAATAGATCCAAAACAGCAATGGTATTTTCTTTTTCTTTCTCATTTTCTCTTTCCTTCTCCTCCTCCACCTCTCCCCTTTCTTTCCTTCTTCCTTATCTTACAGATTTGATATTCATCTAAAATCTTTGGTTGTGTATATGTCAATGAAAATACCATTGGAAACCTGCTAAAATGTTTGCACAACTGGTAAAAAAACAAAAACAAAAACAAAAACAAAAACAAAAACCAAGTTCCACTTCTTACAGTAGACTACAGACATGAGATTTTCAAACCTTATCCTGATGTCTGATGGCCGTCACAGCTTCTATATTTGTTATTTCCATTGGCATATTATGATTTTAGGGTAAAAATGCAGAAAGTAACATGACAAAGAGTAACTGGTGGATAGGCATTCCCAAAGACTCTAGCTTTTCCCTCCTTCTGCCTTTAATTATATTGGATCTATTTCTTATTTCATTAAATATACTGATTTTAAGTATCAATTGTCATTGAAATAAATGCTCCAAAGTCATAGTAGGTGAAAGTTTATCAAATTTATCAAGCCAACACATAAAGCTGATGCATGACATAGGTAATATAAAGATTTAATTTGGAAGATTAGATAAATGAACCCTATTTTGCACTGAGAGTACTGATATACAAAACCATTAAATATGCAGACATGTAGAATATTTGACTATATGCCAAATGTTTAGTTCACATTTTGTTTATATTGAACCACCAGTGTGTAATTGTGGTCAACAAACCAGTAAATGCAGATATGAAATAAAAGAATTAAAAAGCAAAAAATATTAAGATTGTATCATACAGCTATTGAAGAATCTGTTTTTCTAAAATTTGTTGTAACAGATTGGAATATTTATAAGTGAATAAATACAGAATGTAGAATTTAAATAACAACAGCTTGGAATAAGAAACTGTCAAGTTTGAGAAACTGAAGGTTGAGTACAACACAGTAATTTTTCAATGCTGCAGTTGTTCATTGGATTTCAAAGACCAATTTAACAGTTAGTTCATATATTAGTTTGTGATTGTATTGACAAAAATATTGAATAACTATAATGCCCTACTCATTTGCTATGTAATATGAGTGTAACAGTGAGCAAAAAGAAGTGCCCCTGGTATATGTGAGATTATAGAATAGAAGAAGAAAGAACATTACCTATGGTAGTCAGTGAAAGCCATGTACTAATTAGTATAGAGGACTATTTCTCTCTAACAGAAATGCTCCTCACCATTTCAGAAAAAACAATGAGTTTCCACTGTTGGAAATGTTGTATGGGTCAATGGCCACTGGGTTAGAAATGTCAACACTGAATTTCTATTGTACATTTAGAAATTTCTCTTTAATACCTTACCAATGTATTTATAACCTTGCTTTCTTCTATAATGAAAAAGGAATATTTCTACAGATAGAACTTTTTAAAAAAATTCTATGGTAGTAGAACATGCACATTCATGTACTCTAAGCTTAGATGAAATGTGATCAGCATGAAATCCCAAGTCTTGGGATTCATGTTACTCTTAGGAATATTTGTCTATTATTTTAGACTTCAGAAAATGTACATCAATAAAATCTCTTAACTATGAAGATAACAAATGTTTGTTGGTATACAATGGATGAGAATGAAGAAGAAGCAGAAAGTTCCTGCTTTCCAGTAAGCAGAGCTTAGAAGATTGACTTATTCTTATACAAGTTACGTATTAAGATGCTTTTGTATTTAGCTATGTGAAAATTTAACAGTAAACTAAACACCATCTTTATGAATAGAAATCTGCACTTTACAATCATGTCATCAATCCTCCACCCTTTTATTTCTACACCTCTCAGCACTGCTTTAAACTGAGGTAAATATATCCTGGGTTATCAAACTAAAACATAAAATGGATGACAGATGTAATATAAAAAATTAATTTGGAAGATTAGATAAATGGAACCAATTTAGCAATGGGAGTCCTGACATATAAAACCAATAAATATACACACTGCAGAGTATTTGACAATATACTGAAGTAAGAAATTTGAGATTCTATATTCAGAAATAGAATGCTCTTAGTTGACCCAGGCTGACAAGACCTAAGACCATGCAATAAGACGTAAATAATGCCAGATACTGGAAATCTTTCCAACTACCCTGGGCTAGTAAATCAAGGATTTGGGAGGGGAACCTCAAATTGCCTGTTACTAAACCAGCATAATTCCTAACTATACATGAAATATTTATCCTTATGCCTACCAATAAATAAAGGTCTCACCTCTCTTCAAAGAAACTAATGATAAAAGCTGTTGCAGAAATCAACATTGATAAAAAATGAAGAGACAAAGGAACATGTGGAGCCCAGCTTTAACTGTTACAGCTTCAGTAAGACTCTTGAAATTATTGCTTTAGGACCATAACAGAAAAAGGAAACAAAAGAGTTGTAAGTTTCAGAAGAGGAGGTTCTCTGTAATATTTCATCTCTTAGATATGTAAGAGAAGCTACACCCATGAAGCCTCATCGAGATGGCCAAATAAACAAGACCTGAACGAGGATGACAGCAATAGACATGCTTGCATCAAAGAGGGAAATCACTTTTGTCTCAACCTCAGAGAAAGGCCTATAGGCTACTATGAAATATTGAGGGTGGAAGAAATATTATTCTACAAGGAAGAACTCACCCAACTACAATTGATTGTTAATGTACTGGTCAGTCCTGAAACTATAAGCACACAAGTTCCTTTATGAAAACTGAGCAAATTTTATTCATATATTAGGAAAAATATTATAGATGTATGTATTACATGTAACAGAAATTAAAATTAGATATCAATTTGAGCAAGAGTAAGGGGTGTGGTACTTTTATGGAAATGGTTAGATGAAAAGATGGATCAGAAAATTATGTAATTATATTTTAATTCCAAACTATATAATGTAAAAAAAAAAAAAAGCATCTTCAATCTGGCAGTTTCTCAGAAAGTTGGAAGTACTTCTATCTGAAAACCGAGCTATACTGCTCCTGAGCTTATACCTAAAAGATGCTTCACCATCCACAAGAACATGTGCTCCACTCTGTTCATAGCAGCTTTATTTGCAATAGCCAGAAACTGGAAAAAAAAAAACCCCACAGATGTCCCTCAACTGAAGAATAGATACAGAAAATGTAATTCATTTATACAACAGAATACAATTCAGTTATTAAAAACAAGGACATCATAAGTTTAACAGGCAAATGGATGAAACTAGAAAAATATCATTGTGAGTGAGGTGACCTCGAACCAAAAGGACAGGCATGGTACATACACACTGATAAGCCATCAAGTACAGCATACCCATGAAACACCCGGAGACTCAAAGAAGTTAAACAAGAAGTAAAACACAAGCAAGGACACTAGTATTTTACTTTAAAGTGGGATCACAATAGTCATGGAAGGCAGAGTGAGGGAGAGAGCTGGGTGGGAGTGGGAAAGGGGAGGGGAAAGGGAGGACATGATCAGGTGTGGGAGAGATTGGAGATTGGCCCAGAGAGCCAGGAGAATGAATGGAAATCTGCAGTGGCTATAGTGGGTGTGGCTGTTGGAGGAATGTCTAAGAAGTCTCAGAGACCTGGGGTTGGGGAGTCTCCCAGGAGGCAATGTGGGTGACCTTGGCCAAGATGCCTAACCATGGGAGCATGGAACCTGAAGTTTCCATCTCCTGTAGCAGGCAGGCACCTCAGTGGAGGGATAAGGACACCACCAACCTATCCACAAACTTTTGACATACAATTTGTCTTGCCTAAAAGAAATGCAGGCACAAAGATGGAGCGGAGAATGAAGGAATGGCCAACCATTAACTGGCCAGAATTTAGATTCAACCCATTAGCAATCATCAATCCCTGACACTATAAATGATACTGCGTTATGCTTCCAGACAGGAGCCTAGCATATCTGTCACCTGAGAGGCTCTACCCAGCAGCTGATGAAACAGATACAGAGACTCACAGTCAAACATTGGTTGGAGGTGTGGGACTCTTATGGAAGAGTTGGGGGAAGCTCTGAAGGCCCTGAAAGGGATTGGAACCTCTCAGGAAGACGAATAGAGTCAACTAATCTGGACCTCTGGGATCTCTTCGAGACTCAGCCACAAACCAAAAAACCTACCGGAGCTCAATGAAGGCCCTGACACATATACCCATATATAGCAGACGTGCAGCTCAGTCTTCATGTTGGTACCTCAACAATTGAGGCAGAAGCACTCCCTAAGGCTGTAGCCTGACTGTGGTCTCTCTTCCCTAACAGTGCTGACTTGTCGGGTCTCAATAAGAAAGGATGAGCGTAATACTGCAAACGTTTTTATATCAGGTTCCTGTTAGCAAGCACTTCTTGGCATCCACAATAGTGTCTGGGTTTGGTATCTCTATATGGGATGGCTCCCTAGGTCGGGCAATCTCTGAATGGCCTTTCCTTTAGTCTCTGCTCCACATTTTGTCCCCGAATTTGCTCTCACGTGTATTGTGTTACCCCTTCTAAGGACCGAAGAACCCACACTTTGGTCTTCCTTCTTGAGCTTCATGTGGTCTGTGAATTGTATCTTGGGATTCTGAGGTTTTTTTTTTTTTTTTTTTTTTTTTTTGCATTATTATCAACTTATCAGTGAGAGCATATGGTGTGTGTTTTTTTGTAATTGGGTTACCTCACTCAGGATGATATTTTCTAGTTCCATCCATTTGGCTAAGAATTTCATGAAGTCATTGTTTTTAACAGCTAAGTAGTACTCCATTGTGTAAATGTATCACATTTTCTGTATCCATTCCTCTGTTGAAGGACATCTGGGTTCTTTCCAGCTTCTGNCTATTATAAATAAGGCTGCTATGAACATAGTGGTGCAAGTGTCCAATATTCTGAGGAACCGACAGACTCATTTCCAGAGCTTTATTTTCTAAGTTCAAGAGTAGAAAGGTTACACATGGATCCAATTACTTTTGGTTGATATCTACTTCTAACCTGAATATCCATATCTTATTTGCCAAATGCAAAAGGCAAAATGTTTGAAAAAATATCTTTCATTAATTCAATTAAGTTTATCCAAATTTAATTCACTAAGCAGTATTAAGAATCCTCTTGGATATAGAGGGATGAGGAACTGAGAGAGTAGACTGGAAGGAAGATAATGACTAAACTGTTTTTAGAAAAGTGGTAAAAAATCAGAATATACAATCTATTTTGATATCATCCTAAATTCTCTGAGTAATGCAAAATACATACAATATAAATTTCTTAAAATTAAGTGTTGCATAATTTAATTAAAAACACAACTCATGAACTTCTAAATAGCAACATAAAGCCTTGGGCTACTGTATACTGTATCTGGAGAAGGGGAGTATAGATAAAGAATAATGAAGTAATATAAC
>NC_034602.1:68634528-68649303 GCF_900095145.1 Mus pahari
ACACACACACACACACACACACACACACACACACACACACACACACATATATATATTCATCCAAGGTCTTTAATGTAACATGAATACCAGCACCTAAAAAGTAATGGTATTCTGTTCCATATAGAATTTTAATTTTGAAAAGGAAGATATAAAATAGACATACATAGCAACTAATGGCATACGTTCTTTGTATTTGATGAGGAAATACAGCATTGTAAAAGAATACATAGTGAGAAATTTATTGGAACTTAGGGGAAGTGTATTATTTCTAGAACTAGGAAGGTTAGTACTGAAGCATTTGGTGTGAAGGTATACGAACGAGCAATGGTCATTTGTGTAGAACCTCAAGAGAAGGAAGTGCAGGAGGATTCACACCATAGAGGGCAGGCTAGAATGGTTAATGAAACAAGGAACATGTTTAGACATGCAGCAGCTGGAGAGCTCCTTTTTCAACAAGTTCTTTAGATTCAACAGACAAACAAGAATTTAATATTTATCTGTTTTAAGAAAATTAATGGAGTTCAGGGCTTTATGGACCCGAAAGGTTCAAGGTGAGAAAATGTGACTTTATGAAAAGAATGTTCAGCCAGAAAACCTCAATAGTTTTGGAGGAACACCCTTGAAAGTAGAGCAGAGCTAGTTTGGTCTCTGTAGAGCATGTGACCTGACAAATGACTTCTCAGTCCTCTGAGTAGCAAAGGTTCATTATAAGCTCTTCGATAGTTTTGGTGCTTTGTTACCTGATTCGTCATCTCAACGACTTTAAGAACAAATCTTTGCTTTTGAGTTTTCCCCACAAAACACTGCCCTGTTTGTTAAAAGTCGTCAGATAAATTTAGTGGAGCTACTAAAACAGCAATTTTAGAGGTTACATCCGGTAAAGCTAGGGAAACCATTTATGGCATTCTATGGTTTTATAAAATGCTTACAGTGATCCATTAGTTAGCCTCTTTACCCTTGAGTATCTTATACATTAAGGACTGGGAAAGTCAGATAAATAGGAAAAGGGGTCACAGGTAGATAATAAAGAAGGCAAACTTCAATTTCCTTTCTCACCTTCCTGCCCTCAGACAAAATCCTGACAATATGGGCAAAGTCCTGGCCAAGCTTTTCCACAGACCAGGAGGACATTGCAGAGGAGATCTTTCAGAACAACCTCAAGTAAATGCCTGAGAGGATGCACATGAGTGGAGAGGAAACTCTCATTCACTCTTGGTGGGATGGAAAACGGGTAGAATCACTATGGAAATCAATGTGGAGACTATTCAGACAGGGAAAAATGCATCTACCATTCAATGTAGCCCTACCATTCCTTTGCATCCATCTCAAAGACTGGGCATCCTATTCTGAAGATATTTTGCTTAATCTAACTCATTTATGCTCTAATCAAAATAGCTGTTAAATTGAAATAAAAGTTAAATAGGTACAAGACCATGAGTAACTGCCCAAACCTGTAATGCAAAACGGTACTATTGTCAGAAAAATGTGGTTGGAGAGCAATAAACACAGAAATAGGTCAATACAAGAGATCTGATCATGAAAATGGGAAAGAGGGAGCCCTTTCAGTAGGGTGGGGAAGGTAAATACACAAAAAAGAAACTCTATTATATTTAATTGTTTACAAATATACATTTATAATATACTTTTCTCATTCTAGTTGTCAGTACTTCCCCCCAAAGTAAAAGATCATCTAAGAAAAACTTAAATAGTAGACATGAAAAATCATATTTTGTGTTGTTGGTTAGGGCTGTCTAAGAGATTCTCAAAACATCCTGATTATTACTATTGTCCTTGGTTGCCTCCCAGAGGTGGAATTTTAGTCCCTGTTGCTAAAGACACCCTGCACCTTATAGCTTTTGAAGTAAGGATATAGGCTTTGCATCAATCCTCCTAGTTTCTGATACATTTGATGTAGACAGGGGAGGGAGAGGGCAATGAGCACCAACTTTAGATGACTGAGAGGTCAAGAGAGAAGTGAGTTCAAGGTCCACTTATTTCATTTGTTTAAATCCCATTAAAAAGAATGGTTTGTGCGTGAGTTAAATTCTTCTTATCTACAATGTTAAAATGTGTAAGAGAGAGAAAGTTTATCAGACTTAAGGTTAGGATCTGTGTCATATTTAATCTTAGAATGATAAAAATATTAACAAAATAAAGATTTTTATAAATACTTTCTACACATTAAGCTGGTTTCATATTTATTTAGTCTCTGGAAATATCATGTCCATATCTGGAACACTGAAGGTCTGAGAAGATTCAAAAATAATTTATCTAAGAATGAATGGAAGGGAATGTCAATGGTTTGTAGAAAGTAATTATTACTCATTGAGTCTTATGGAATAAGAGTCCTGTTTTAATTTTTTTTGATTATTTTATTTTTAATTATTTTTTACACTCCATATTCCATTCCCTGCCCCCATCCACCCTCCGACTGCTCCGCATCCCACACCTCCTCCCCACTCCACCCCATCTCCACGTGGATGCCCTCACCCTCCACCCCACCTGACCTCTAAACTCCCTGAGCCCTCCGGTCTCTTGAGGGTTAGGGGCATCATCTCTGAATGAACACAGACCTGGAAGTCCTCTACTGTATGTGTGTTGGGGATCTCATATCAGCTAGTGTAGACTGTCTGTTTGGTGGTCCACTGTTTGAGAGATCTCTGGGGTCCAGATTAATTGAGACTGCTGGTCCTCCTACAGGATCACCCTTCTCCTCAGTTTCTTTCAGCTTTTATTTGCAAAATTTATTACAGGTATTATTAATTCTCTTTGTTTTTCTATGAAGGGTTTGCCATTCTGGCATCCAATATACATCATCACAGGTGTTAATCATTTTCAGAAGGAGAGAACCTTGTTGGTTCACAACACATTGTGAGCTCCCCAAAATAATAATGGCAATCTGGAATCTTTAGATTGTTCAATGTACGTAGTGAATTGTCCTGCACTATGTGACTAAAAAAATAGATTTCAATTTTACATATCTATTTGCTTCCCTCCACTCGTCCTTTTTTTCTATTTCTTTATATTGCACTTATCAGAGAATATTCTTCAAAATGATATGTACAAAATAATAATTGGAGAACTTTTTATGATTAAATTTAGTATGAATATATTTATGTAAGGAAAATATTTATGATAGACTCAAAACTTCAATTAGGTTGCTTTAAACTTAATATTATTGTTAATCTTATGTCTATTTATGATTTAAACCTATAAATGATTTTAGTATTCACCAAGTAAAGGAAAATCAGACAGACATTCACATCTAAGTGACACTTGCCAGTGACTTAACTCTTCAAGTTGCTTTGCTGCTCTGAGCTTACCACTTCTCAATTCGTTGTGAATTTATTCGTGGCTAGTTGATTAAAGAAACATCCCTTTCTGTTTCTGAACATAATAAATAAGCTACTGTGTGTTTGAACGGTGACAATGCTACAGTACTTTGATTTTTATGAAGGGCTGTAATGTTCCTTTCTAATAGCCTAAAGCAGTAGATTCAGATAAAAAATTAAAATGTCTACTATCCATCCCATGAATTAAGTAGGAAAAGTCCCCAAGAGAACACCATTTTCTTTATCAAGAGTGATTTATGCTGTGCACTTTGTTTTTCTGTGAGCAGATACCCTTCTGGCTGTATGTAAAGTTTCATCTCTCTATCAGACAGCAAGCGGTCAGATAACCTCTCAGGAGTTGTTGAAAGCAGATACTTACTACATGAAATAATTTGCATTGCTTAACATCCACAGCTAATTCTGTCATCCTTTGCTAAAATAGTGCAGCATTTAAATACTGAAGAAGCAATATACTGATAATGAAACCATTTCCAGGCAAAGAACCTGGAACAGGTATTTTGTCTGTAGAGCTTCATTATAAATGTCTCTGCATTCTAAAAACATTTCTAACTAATGCAATGCAAAACACATCTGGAAGAGAAGTCATGTACTTCTTTTAATCAGAACTTAACATGAGAAGGACCTTTTCAACAGAAGGTCTCTTTAATGGAAAAACAAACAAAAAAACCCAACTCTCTTGGATTACCAATACTCACATGTAATTAATTCAGCTCTCATTATTATTCATTTTGCCCATAGCTACGAAATAACTTCCTCATGACAAGAATTTCCTGAATCCTAGAAAATGTATTCTGAAATAAATAGGTAGATTAACTATGTTGCTGCATTAAGGCTCGTGGCCAAGTGAGATATGATATCTGTGTGTCTGGAATAAAAAATAAGGTGTTATCTTCAGATCATTAAGGTGTTATCTTAAAATCATATTGTGATTTTACTGAATACAGAAAATGAGTTTTCAATTAATAATTTTGCTTCCTTTTTGTTTTTGCTGTGTCTTTCTTTTTCCTATTGTGGTATATAAGTGTTTGGTATGAAGATGAGATGTTGGAGCTATCAGCTTACAGGGGAGAGAGAGTGGGAAGAAACAGTTTTAAAATGTATCAACTCTTGCCTATTAGGTGATGGAATGCAGCTTCCTGCACTGTAATATGAATACATTTTCTTATACATTCATTGTTTCTCTTTCAATAGTGTCCTTGGGATTTCTTTTTTTAATATCTTTAGAACTAACAATTAAAATGATAATTTTATGCATCTTAATCTTTAATCAGGTATAAGAATGGGAGCAGATAGCTCTGCTACTTTGGAATTGGAACCAAGAACAAGTGACCTAACAATTTAAAGCGTTAGTTTCTTCTTCATGTGTAGGATTGACAATAATAGCTCTCTCATGTTATGAAACTAGAAGAGAGACTGGACCTTAACTCTTTTTTTTTTCAATTTTTATAGGTATTTACTTCATTTACATTTTAAATGCTATCCTCACAGTCCCATATACCCTCCCCACCCCCACTCCCCTACCCACCAACTCCCACTTCTTGGCCCTAGTGTTCCCCTGTACTGGGGCATACAAAGTTTGCAAGACCAAGGGGCATTTCTTCCCAATGATGACTGACTAGACCATCTTCTGTTACATATGCAGCTAGAGACACAAGCTCTTGGGGTGCAGACCCCTTCAGCTACTTCGGTACTTTCTCTAGCTTCTCCATTGGGGGCCCTGTGTTCCATCCAATAGCTGACTGTGAGCATCCACTTCTGTGTTTGCAGGCAATGGCATAGCCTCACAGGAGACAACTATATCAGGGTCCTTTCAGAAAAATCTTGCTTCCATATGCAATAGTGTCTAGGTCTGGACCCCTGGGTGGAGCAGTTTTTGGATGGTCCATCATTTCATCTCAGCTCCAAACTTTGTCTCTGTAACCCCTTCCATGGGAGTTTTGTTCCCAATTCTAAGAAGGGGCAAAGTGTCCACATTTTGGTCTTCCTTCTTCTTGAGTTTCATGTGTTTTACCAATTGTATCTTGGGTATTCTAAGTTTCACGGCTAATATCTACTTATCAGTGAGTGCATATTATGTGAGTTCTTTTGTGATTGGGTTACCTCACTAAGGATGATACCCTCCAGATCCACCCATTTGCTGAGGAATTTCATAAATTCATTGCTTTTAATAGCTGAGTAGTATTACATTGTGTAAGTGTACCACATTTTCTGTATCCATTCCTCTGTTGAGAGACATCCAGACTCTTTCTAGCTTCTGGCTATTATAAATAAGGCTGCTATGAACATAGTGGAGCATGTGCTCTTATTACCAGTTGGAACATCTTCTGGATATATTCCCAGGAGAGGTATTGCTGGATCCTCCAGTAGTACTATGTCCAATTTTCTGAGGAACCGCCAGACTGATTTCCAGAGTGGTTTTACAAGCTTGCAATCCCACCAACAATGGAGGACTGTTCCTCTTTCTCCACATCCTCACCAGCATCTGCTATCACCTGAATTTTTGATCTTAGCCATTCTGATTGGTGTGAGGTGGAATCTCAAGGATGTTTTGATTTGCATTTCCCTGATGATTAAGGATGTTGAACAGTTTTTGAGGTGTTTCTCAGCCATTTGACATTCCTCAGTTGAGAAATCTTTGGTTAGTTCTGTGCCCCATTTTTTCATGGGGTTATTTGGTTTTCTTGAGTCTGTCTTCTTGAGTTCTTTATATATAGTGGATATTAGTTCCGTATCTGTTAATAGAATCTAAATATTCAGTATAAAACACCACCAACCAAAGAATATACATTGGAGAGCCAAGGCTCCAGATATATGTGTAACAGAGGATGGTCTTATCTGACTTCAATGGGAGCAGATAGAGGCTTAATGCTTGAGGTTGAGGCAAGAGTGGGTGAATGGGTAGAGGAGCACCTTCACAGAGGTGAAAAGGAGGGGAAGAGGGGGCATGCAATGGGGAATTGTGGAGGGGTAACTTGAAAAGGGGATATAATTTGAAATGTAAATGAATAAAATGATTAATAAAAAATAAATAAAATACTTGATTTAAAAATTGTACAGTGTTAATGCAAAATCTAGAAAAAAAAAAACATTTTTCCCTCTGGAGTTAAAATGGCTGTATCTGATTTATTAACAATCAGTACATTAACATTGGTCTTGAAGAGAAACACATTTTATTCTCTGAACCTACATAGGTAATTGTAGGTACAAGAAAGAGACCGCTTTATTCAGAGATATGAGATCTGAAGAATTATCTACGTCCTGCAATGAGAGGTGGTCTCTGATTTACTTACCAAAGCTGTTTACCTCTTAGGCAGATGAGAGTGGTAGTTTTTTGTTTGTTTTGTTGTTGTTTTGTTTTGTTTGGGTGCTTGTTTGTTTTCCTCTCTTTTGTGCCCATTTGAAATAGGATGTATAGGAATGCTGTCATTTGGAAGATTGAACAAAAAAAGCAAAAGATTTGAATTTTAATTTATCCTGCCAACTATTGGATCAGAAGCGGCTAGGATCTGAAATCAATCTTTGGTAGCTAAGTTGCCTAATAACCAACCACTCTATAACTAATTGTACACCACTGTCATGACAAAATTAAGCTTTATTTCTATATGGTGAAAACATCAACCATCTCAGATTTCCTTCAATATTATGGTTTCCAATATTAGCAAATGAGTCAAACAGATTATACCTTCAACTCAATTTTATTTCTAAATATGGTAGATGTCAGTTCACTAAGTATTTTACCAAGTGTAAAATCCCATAGCGAGTGGAAAGACATTATACATTCCTCTTAAATATTTTCCCTGTACATCATCTATGATTATCTTTGAATGTTCTTTTCAGAGTAGCTTGTGAGCTTGTGAGTCTTTGATCCCCAAATATACCTAAATGATAAGATTATGGATTTTTCTTTATGAATATTTCACATTCCTATAAATATATGCATTCCCATAAATATGTACTGATATATTCTCACAAATATATATTGGTTACTGGCATATAAAATAAAGTTATATATATATATATATATATATATATATATATATATATATATATCACTTGGCTCCTAGCAGAGTCTTGTATCCCATGGTTCAGGAACTATAAAAATCAAATCTTTTCTAGACTTCAAATACTTAATCACAAAAATTTTCAGTAAGAAACTGAAAACATTCTATGTTTAAACCTTGAGGATAATTGTGACTTTGTAGAATTAATTTACTGAGGGTTAAGGATATATTTAGCTTGCCTTTGATATGGGAGATGAAAATTAACTAAGGAAAATATATAATAATTTATAGTATTTAGTTAAATTCTGAGATTTCTGACGGCTTTTGTACCCTTGGACAAATGAAACTTTAATTATAAGTTTCTTTAGATACAATTACTATTAGCCTATGGCATGCACTGGAGAGGGTCAGATATTAGCCAAGGTTTAGTATCTGTCCTTGCTTGTATCATTACTATGCCATGAGATGCTGATTTTAGATTGTGATGACATGGCTGGTAACTCACTGCGGGGACTGTGATGTTCTTATTTGTATTTAATTTGTCAGTGGCAAACCTATACATGCCCCATTTAGGCTCTATTGGTTTGGGCACATGTAACTTATCAGTTAGAGATAATACTCTATTGAATTTATTGGATACATTTCAGTAAACAAACTAAACTAGGTAATTCTAAATATAGAACAACTTAATCCTCACAAACTTCATATGTCTGTATATACTATGTTTTAAATATGGTTGTTAGATGGCTATACACACACATTTTGTTTGCATGTACATATAAAAACATATTTTGGCAGAGATTTTTAAAATGTTAAATTATTCTAGAATTTTTTCCTCTTGAGAATTTTACAAGAGTATGGGATAAGAATATATCACAAATACCTACAAGTATTAATTTAATTATGTAAATAGCCTAATAAGTTGCAAAGAAGAACACAAGAAGTGATGCAATAGGATGAGCAAATATATATTTATACAGAATACACACAAGGTTTTCCTAAGATAAATTTTATAAATTGAAAAAAATGAAATTTATTACAATGATTAAATTACAGTCCAATGCAATCATTGATGTACTATGTTAAGGCATAATCACCCTTTTCAAAAGTTCCATAGTCATTCTATAACATTCTTCTTTATCACTATGTTTTTAAGAGGGCCCTGTTTAGCAATAGATGTCGTTATGTAGCGTGGTCAGCTCTGCTGATCTCTAGAAGACATTTTTTTTTCCTGGCTGAGTAGCCTGCTGGTGGTTACTGATGCAGAAGCTTCTGTCAGTTCTCCTGGCTGGATGACAATCTTGCAGCATTGTCTGGCTCAGCAAGCTTCATTTTATCTCCTGCTGGGACTAGAGGCTTCTTGAAAATGTGTCTGGCAATGAATTCTATTGAGTCCTGATGTGGGAGAGTTGCTCCCGCAACCCGCAATGCATAGCCATCTGTTCAGCTGGGACATCTCCATCTGGGCACAGTACTGTTTTGCGCCCTGACTAACTATAGACAGCTGGGACAGTATGCAAGTTAACCGGGATGTGATGAGCAGACCCAGGTGACTAAACTGATGAGGCTGTGTTTACTTGGGTGAGGCACTTGAGTAAGATTCAGTCTCCTTGGAAGTATATGGAAGTAACAGGAAAGGATACCCTCAAGTTAGAAGCAGAATCCCTGATACAGTTACCCATGTTGCCCAAAGCAATTAATTCACTGTTGGTCAGCCCAAGTCCGGTGCAAGATACTTGGGTCACTTATGAGTAACCACCCGACTTCTCCACTTTATTACCTATTAAGTGAAAGCTTAAAATGAACATCCAAAAGACCATTTGCTCTAGCAAACATATATATTAAAATAACTTCCATTTCCATCTTGAATGTTGACATCAACCAGACCTCCAAGAGCTCCCAGGCATTAAACCACCAACCAAGGAATACACATGGAGGGACCCATAGCTACAGCTGCGTATGTAGCAGAGGATGGCCTTGTCAGGCATCAATGGAAGGAGAGGTCCTTGGTCCTCTGAAGGCTTGATGCCCCAGTGTAGAGGAATTTGAGGATGGGAAGGCAGAAGTGGGTGGGTGGGTGGGGGAACACCCTCATAGAAGCAGGGGGAGGGGAAATGGGATAGCAGGCTTTCAGAGAAAGAACTGGGAAAGGGGACAACATTTGAAATGTAAATAAAGAAATATCAAAAAAAAAAAAAAAAGAAAGAAAGAAAGAAAGAAAGAAAAAAGCAAAAAGATGAGAAATTAAAAAAAATAAAAGATTTAGATTGAAAACATTATCTCCCCCCCCCCCCAGGTACCTGTTATGTGTGAGATTGAAAGGGTTATTAGGAAACAACACTGTGCCTGAGTGCACTGCTTTGCTGTTGGCTCTGACATCACCACTTCAAATCGTGGTCTGCTCAAAAATTTAATAATTAAGCCTTCCCCCATAAACTATCAATCGAGAAAATGAATCACAGGGTTTCTGATAGGCCAATAGAGTACAGAATTTAGTTTCCTAATTTAGGTTTCCATTTCAAATGACTCTAACTTGTGATAAACATCCATAAAACTAGCTAGTACAATGAGGTCTGCCATCATATCATAACCTGAACCACCAGAATTACTTCACAGTGAATGAGAAGTTATCTTTACAACTGGATGCTAATTGTACCATCCTAATCTTAAATATTTCTTATGAATAGTAAGAACAATATATTGTTCTGTTTGAAGACTATTAATTATTTGTTTCTGAACCTTGATAAATAATTAAAATAACATTCACCTCCAGGTACTTGGATAAGGGACAAATGTCATCAAGAATGGCACAGTCCCACAAAAGACTGGTCCAGATTTTTCGAACCTTGAGTGCCTGTAACTTCTGACCAGGTCAGAACTTTATGTATTTCTACTACTTGTTCAACTTTTGTAGTAAATGCCATGTCTCACTTTGGATGAGGTGCTATTTTATTGTTGCTTTTTGGGTTGAAAAAAAAAATATATGTGTGTATGTGTATATATATGTGTGTGTGTGTGTGTGTGTGTGTGTGTGTGTGTATCAGTATTCTTTAGAAATGCAGGAACTTATAGAGAAGCTTCTGTTACCATGTACATCTTCATGTCTAAACACACTGGAATTAGCCTGTCATTCTATCTCAGCTGACATAATCTGTTAAGACTCTGGCTACTATAAAATGCTCATGCTTTTACATCTCTGTGAGAAATAATATTTCCCCCCAGTATTACTTCAAACATTCTATTTCATTAATCTGGTGATATATTTGAAATAGCCACTGAATCTCAACTATTTTTTGGTCAATATTAGTAAACACAGACATCTTTAAAGTAGTCTGGTGTGCTTTATAAATACAGTTTTAATCATAATTATTTGCTATCTAAGGGCATAGATTAAAACTTTTCAGTTCTAATTATTTTATGTACACAAGGATAACTGCCTCATATTATTAATAATAAATAGTGACATGAAACTGGAATGAAGTTAGTTTTTTTTTTAAAGAATACTATTATAGCCTTAAAAAAAACATTGGGATTATAGTGTACAAATAGAATTAATTGTTCAAATTAAATATATAGTTATAGTTGCCAATAAATCTAACAAAATACAGATCATTAGATAATAAACAATGGCCACCTTTATTAAAGAAGCATTCACTGCTATCCCAGATGTGACACTTTGGTCTTTTGATGGTACAAGAAGGGCATTTCAAGTATAATCACAAAGCTCTAGTACTTTCTTCCTTATTTTCCTGTTACAATATTTTTTCCTGATACATTCTCTATGTAATCGATATACTAGTTCTAGAATAGGCTGATCTCAACGTAGACAAGTCTGGATATGCTGAAGCCCAGTGCCACCTGACTATATTTGAACGATTTATACACTTCAAAGCTAGAGGTATGGGAACTCAATGGGAGGTCTTTCTTCCGACTGTAGCCCTGTCAGAAAACCACTATAGGTAGAAATTGAAATATTTTGCTTCATATAATCCTAAATTGTCTGTGGAATGAGCATGGTCTTGGTAAGGATCTGTGAGTTGATGATGACTAGGTGCAGATTATTTCCCTGTTTTGTGGAGATGCAGTGTTGACTCTTGACAACATAAGATTACATTGCTGTTTCAGGACACTGGGGAACTGAAACAGCAACTCAATGGCATTTGCAGCAGTAGAGAGCTTAAGGATGAATTAATGGTAGGTGTCAGAATTGATTGGGAAGTGGCTCAGGGTTTGAGAAGTAGAAAGTTTCCTCTGTTCTAGAGGCCTTAGGCTCTGGAGAAGTAGGAAATCTCTATTCCTCAAAAATGTAGGGCCTTTTCCTTCACATGAGATTAGGGTTTTAATTTTGTTTGTTTTCTATGGTTTTGTTTTGCTCTTTGTTCTTTTTCTGCTTTCTCTGTTCCTTTTTTTGGGGGGGGGCTATTTTTATTGGTTATTTTATTTATTTACATTTCAAATGTTGTTCCCTCTGCAAACTCCCATCTCATCCACCTCCCCTCAAAAAATTTGACCCAAAATTATTGTTTCTCTCTCTCTCTCTCTCTCTCTCTCTCTCTCTCTCTCTCTCTCTCTCTCTCTCTCTCTCTATGAAAAGAGAGTTCTGTGGGTCCAGCCCATTCTTACAGCAACCAACCAACAATTATTTCTTATGTACAAGGCTACAGATCCTCGTACAGCCCCTCCCATTCTCATATACCAAGGCAATTGGTACCATGCCTCTGGCCAGAGTCAGAAACACGTTCTCTAAACAGAACACATGTGACAAATAAAAAAAGAAGTTGGAAGGGGATGGATAAACAGGTTTATTAGGTACTGGATGAAAAAAATATACCAGGTCCACCTACAGTTAATGGTACCTGTTCTTGAACCATTTCTTATTCAAAAGTCTATAGCACTTGTGACTTCAAGCTGTCGTCCTATCTTTTAAAATACAAACTTATTTATGTCATTTTATAAGTATAATAATTTTGTGTGAATGTATGTATGTATACCATATGCCTTGTACCTATAGAGGTCAGAAATGAGCTGTGTATGCCCTGGAGCTGGTAAGGATGGTTGTGAGACACTATGTTTGGGCTAGAAATTCAAAACAGATCAACAGATCATCTACAAGTGCAGGAAGTGTCCTAAACCACTGAACCTTCTCTCTGCACACTTCTTTTCTCAATGGAGAAAAGAAGTGAACAGCCAAGCTGCTGTCACCAAGCAGTGAGGTGCTCCAGAAACACAGGGCAAAACCCAGGCTGGTGACTTTGTAACAGACATGGCTATAGTTAGTAACTGTGGTCTTTGACGTAATTAGTTCCATTGACAAGGGTTTAGAGGTTCTGTTCTCCATGGTCTAAGGGACAAGCTAGGAATAAGGAAGGATCTAATCCTAAGATGTTCATACTTTAATTACCCTGCCAGTGAAATCTAAGCTTTATTTTCTAATTTGTGCTATCTGTGCCATTAAGCCTGCATAGTGTGCTATTTTTAACATGATACCATATTTATGAACATATTTTAAGAATGATTAATTATGTGGAGATCATCAGAAATGGTATATAGCTCGTTGTCATTGCCAGTCTGGGATTGATCCTTCTGGGTTTCCTTCTTTCCCCCCTCTGTCTATATGCTTAGGAATTCCCAAGTGCAAGGTCTTCTTGTATAACAATCCCTTGGGGGAATGGTTGTTTCCTGAAGTATGCCAATGGCATGAACAAAGACAAGGGAATAGAGACCAAAGGGAAGGTATTCAAGGAAAGAAGATTTTGAATCTGGAACTTTCCCTTTCGATTTTCACAGTGACAACTCAAGAGTGAATTTTCAGTAGAGAAATAGAGGGGATGAGCTGTGAATTTCTGTTCAGGGCTTAAGGTGAAGGGACTGGTAGGAAAGTTTTTGTTAAAAAGCAGAAGGTGGCAGACCAAGTATTCCCATAGTGAAGACTAGTAGTAGAAACTCCTCCACACATAATTACTGCACGCTTCTCATCCTAATACTTTAATTCAGTTCCTGGATGTAGAGTTTTGTAGTGTTGTATTAGCCATTCAAAATAAGTTCTACAAACACTATGTTATTATATTATTCCCATATGTTCATTTCCTGCATCTTTAAAGTTGAGGCAAATTGTGATATATATGTGTGCATATATATATATATATATATATATATATATATGTGTGTGTGTGTGTGTGTGTGTGTGTATCTCATATTATTTTCATACAAACTTATAAGCTAAAGTCCAATTGAACAACTAATTGAGAATTATGTAGATAGAGTAATACTCCTTTCCTAAAATGAACCTATCTTTATATTGCAATATACAAATATTGTAAATATATGTCCTTATTAGGAGTGAAGAACTTCACCATTGTTATTCACAGTAACCAAAGTAAGATGTGTATAACCATTATATACCTTTTGAAAGAATCATGGGTCCTTAAAAGAAAAAATTTTCACAGATGACTTATATTCTGGTATTTAGAGTCCACTAACAAAGAAAACATGATTTTTAAAGAATAGTAGTCTTTCTTTGAGGACAGAGGAGGAAATTCAGGAGAAAAGGATTGGATGACCTCTAAAATGTGGTAAATGGATCAGCAAGCTGGCTTACCAAGTGTACAGGCTAGTTTTGTGTCAACATGACACAGCTGGAGTTATCACAGAGAAAGGAGCTTCAGTTGGGGAAGTGCCTCCATGAGATCCAGCTGCAAGGCGTTTTCTCAATTAGTGATCAAGGTGGGAGGTCCCCTTGTAGGTGGTGCCATCTCTGGGCTGGTGGTCTTGGTTCTATAAGAGAGCAGGCTGAGCAAGCCAGGGGAAGCAAGCCAGTAAGTAACATCCCTCCATGGATTCTGCATCAGCTCCTGTTCCTGACCTGCTTGAGTTCTAGTCCTGACATCTTTTGTGAACAGCAGCAATGTGAAAGTATAAGCCAAATAAACCTTTTCCTCCCCAACTTGCTTCTTGGTCATGATGTTTGTGCAGGATTTGAAATCCTGACTAAGACACCAAGTAAATGTGCCTGCCACCAAGCTGGATGACATGTTGGAAGGAGAATTCCACATATTTTTCTCAGACTACCACATATGTAGTGTTATACACCCATATACAGATACAATTAAAATGTATACAAATGTAAAAAGTTTCATTGTGGCAAATTTGGAAGAATAGATTATCTCTCAGAATTTACAAAAAGAAATGTATTTTTTCATGCACTCAATTTGATTGCAATAAAAAGGTTTGCATTAAAACAGATGTAGCAATCTAAGATAGTAAATGCATGTTATTTTAAAGCCATTTCATTTGTCATAATGTATTATAGAAGCATTAAATATTAATCTATCAATCATGCTATAGCATATATTCAACTGGTTTTTTTGTTTATTTATTTTTTATTAAGAAAATTATTATTTTCTTTATTTACATTTCAAATG
>NC_034602.1:68650378-68660593 GCF_900095145.1 Mus pahari
CCAGCATCTGCTGTCACCTGTATTTTTAATCTTAGCCATTCTGACTGGTGTGAGATGGAATCTCAGGGTTATTTTGATTTGCATTACCAACTGTTAAGGTGAATAAAACTTGTACTAATTTTTATTTTTAAGTTGAAAAATATTTTTCCGCAATATTGTCCAAATTGTAAATGTACCCATTTACATTTTGGCAACATATATACAAAGCCAATTGTATATGCACACATTCTATTGTTCACAAATCTATTTAAGCATAAGACTAAGGGCTTTCCATATGTTCTCAAATTTAGTCAACACTCAACACCATCAGTTAGGTAGGAATTAGTGCACTCTTTTACACATAAAGAAATTGACATATTAATAAAGTAAATATCTATTTAACATTCTCTACTTAATAACCTAGTAACTGTAAAAAACCAGTGACTGGTCAGGCATAAATGACTGCTACCTCATCTCATGGTCTCTACAACAAGGCAATACACTCAAAACTAAGATAGGATGCTCTTGTTCTTTTCTTTTCTCTTTTTTAAAATTATTTTAATTTTTACACTCCAAATCCTCCCACCCCATCCACCCTCTGACCGTTCCACATCCCATACCTCCTCCCCACACCCCTGTCTCCATGTGGATGTCCCCACCTACCACCCCACCTGACCTCTAAACACCCAGAGGCCTCTAATCTCTTGAGGATTAGGTGCATCATCTCTGAATGTACATAGACCCAACAGTCCTCTACTGTATCTGTGTTGGGAACCTCATATCAGCTGGTGTATGCTGCCTGTTTGGTGGTCCAGTGTTTGAGAGATCTCAGGGATCCAGATTAATTGAGACTCCTGGTCATCCTACAGGGTCTCTCTTCTCCTCAGCTTCCTTCAGTCTTCCATAATTTAACAACATGGTTTAGCTGCTTCTGTCCCTTGTTTTGGTGCATATATCTGGATTTGACTCTTTCAGCTGTTTGTTGGGTCTTTGGGAGGGCACTCATGCTAGGTTCCTTTTTCTGAGTGCTTTATAGCCTCAGTAATAGTGTCAGGCATATTTTTCTGCAACATACTTTTAATAAGTGTTGAACTTCTCCTCTAGCCAACCACACAGCAGAGGTAGGGAATGACAAAAGTTATTACGAGATGGGGCAAGTGGACCTGTTAAGCAATAGTTCTTTGGGGGTGAGCTTGATCTTCTTTGGAAGCAGATCAGTTCTCTAGAAAACCTCAAATATGGTTCAACAGCTGTATATCAGTCCTCTATGCAGGCAGACACGAGGTACAAACTAACAGCCACAGTCCAGTCCATTTAGCAAGCAGATAGCAGGCAGCTGTGGTTCAATCCTGCTTCTTCAGGAACCTCACAAGGCTTTCTCTCAATGGCAGTGTTATCACAAGTTGAGCTCAACAACACTAAATAAGGTGAACCAATATGCATGTGTGTGTGTGTATGTGTGTGTGTGTGTGTGTGTGTGCAAGCTTGTGTGCCTGTGTCTTTTTTTATTAGATATTTTCTTTATTTGCATTTCAAATATTATCCCCTTTCCTAGTTTACCCTGAGAAAATCCCCAATCTCTTCTTCCCTACATCTGCTCACCAACCCACACACTCCCACTTCCTGGCCTTCCCCTATACTGGGGCATAGAACCTTCACAGCACCAACGGCCTCTCCTTCCACTGATGACCGACTAGGCCATCCTCTGCTACATATGCAGTTAGAGAAATGAGTCCCATCATGTGTTTTACTTGATTGGTGATTTAATCCCAGGGAGTTCTGGGGGTACTGGTTAGTTCATATTGTTGTTCCTCCTATGGGGCTTCAGACCCCTTCAGCTCCTTGGGTACTTTCTCTAGCTCCTTCATTGGGGACCCTGTGCTCTCTTCAATGGATGACTGTGAGCATCCACTTCTGTATGTATCAGGCACTGGCAAAGCCTCTGAGGAGACAGTTTTATCAGACTCCTGTCAGCAAGCTCTTGTTGGCATCTGCAATAGTCTCTGGGTTTGGTGATTGTTTATGGAATGGATCCCCAGGTAGGGCAGTCTCTGGATGGTCATTCCTTCAGTATCTGCTCTGAACATTGTCTCTGTAACCCCTTTCATGGGTATTTTGTTCCACTTCTAAAAAGGATCAAAGTATCCACACTTTGGTCTTCTTTCATCTTGAGCTTCATGTAGCCTCTGAATTGTACCTTGGGTATTCTGAGCTTCTGGGCTAATATCCACTTATCAGTGAATGCATATCATGTGTATTCTTTTGTGACTGGGTTACCTCACTTAGGATGATATCCTCTAGGTCCATCCATTTCTCTACAAATTTCATGATTTCACTGTTTTAAATAGCTTCATAGTATTCAATTGTGTAAATGTACCACAATTTCTGTATCCATTCTTTTGTTCAGAGATATCTGGATTTTTCCACTCTCGGCTGCTATGAACATAGTGGAGCATGTGCCCTTATTACATGTTGGAGCATCTTCTGGATTTATGCCCAGGTGTGGAATTGCTGGATCTTCTGGTAGTACTATGTCCAGTTGTCTGAGGAACCACCAAACTTTTTTTCCAGAGTGGTTGTACCAGCTTGCAATCCCACCAGCAATGAAGGAGTGTTCCTATTTCTCCATATCCTTGCCAGTACCTGAGTTTTTGATCTTAGCCATTCTGACTGGTGTGAGGTCGAATCTCAGGGTTGTTTGGATTTGCATTTCCCTGATGACTAAGGATGTTGAACATTTTCTTGGGTGTTTCTCAGCCATTCAGTATTCCTCAGTTGAGAATTCTTTGTTTAGCTCTGTACCCCATTTTTTGTTTGTTTTTTTGGGGGGGGTTGTTTTTTGTTGTTTTGTTTTGTTTTGTTTTTTGAGACAGGGTTTCTCTGTGTAGCCTTGGCTGTACTGGAACTCACTCTGTAGACCAGGTTGGCCTCGAACTCAGAAATCTGCCTGCCTCTGCCTCCTGAGTGCTGGGATTAAAGGAGTGTGCCACCAGGCCAGGCTTATACCCTATTTTTAAATAGGGTTATTTGGCTTTCTGGAGTCTAACTTCTCCAGTTTCATTCATATATATATATATATATATATATATATATATATATATATATATATATATATGATTTAGCCTTCTATCTGATTTAGGATTGGCAAATATCTTTTCCCATCTGTTGGTTTCCTTTTGTCTAACTGGCAGTGTCCTTTCCTTTATAGAAGCTTGGCAATTTTAGGAGGTACCATTTGTCAATTCTTGATCTTACAGCACAAGCCATTGATTCAGGAATATTTCCCCTTTTCCCATATCTTCGAGGCTCTTCCCCACTTTCTCCTCTGTAAATTTCAGTGTCCTCTGGTTTTATGTGGAGTTCTTTGATCCACTTAGACTTGAGCTTTGTACAAGGAGATAAAAATGGATCAATTCACATTCTTCTACATGCTAACCACCAGTTGAGCTAGAACAATTTGTTGAAAATGCTGTCTTTTTTTATGCTGGATGGTTTTAGCTCTTTATCAAAGATCAAGTGGCCATAGGTATATGGGTTCAATTCTGAGTCTTCAATTCTATTCCATTGATCTACCTGTCTGTTACTGTACCAGTACAATGCAGGTTTTTAAAACAATTGCTCTGTAGTACAGCTTGAGGTCAGGCATGGTGACCAGAGGTTTTTTGGTTTTGCTTTGTTTTGTTTTGTTTTGTTTTATTGTTGAGAATAGTTTTTGCTATCCTAGGTTTTTTTGTTATTCCAATTGAATTTGCAAATTGCCCTTTCTAACTCTATGAAGAATTGAGTTGGAATTTTGATAGGGATTGCATTGAATCTGTAGATTGCCTTTGGCAAGATAGCCATTTTTTTCTATATTAATCTTGCCAATCCATGAGCATGGGAGATCTTTCCATCTTCTGAGATCTTCTTCGNTTTCTTTCTTCAGAGACTTGAAGTTCTTATCATGCAGGTCTTTCACTTCCTTAGAGTCACCTCAAGGTATTTTATGTTATTTGTGCCTAGTGTGAAGGGTGTTGTTTCTCTAATTTCTTTCTCAGCATTTTTATCCTTTGTGTAGAGAAAGGCTACTGATTTGTTTCAGTTAGTTTATATCCAGCTACTTCACTGAAGCTGTTTATCAGGTTTAGGGGTTCTCTGGTGCAATTTTTGGGGTCACTTACATATACTATCATATCATCTGCAAATAGTGATATTTTGACTTCTTCCTTTCCAATTTGTATCCCCTTGATCTCCTTTTGTTGTCTAATTGCTCTTGCTAGGACTTCAATTACGATATTGAATAGGTAGGGAGAAAGTGGGAAGCCTTGTCTTGCCCCTGATTTTAGTGAGATTGCTTCAACTTTCTCTCTATTTTAGCTTGATGTTGGCTACTGGTTTGCTCTATATTGCTTTTATTATGTTTAGGTATGGACCTTGAATTCCTGATCTTTCTGAGACTTTTATCAGTAACGGGTGTTGAGTTTTGTCAAATGCTTTCTCAGCATCTAATGAGATGATCATTTTTTTTTTCCTTTGAGTTTGCTTATATAGTGGATTATGTTGATGGATTTTCATATATTAAACAATACCTGCATTCCTGGGTTGAAGTTTACTTGATCATGATGGATGATCATTTTGATGTGTTCTTGGATTCAGTTTGCGAGAATTTCATTGAGTATTTCTGCATTGATATTCATAAGGGGAATTGGTATGAAGTTCTCTTTCTTTCTTAGGTCTTGTGTGGTTTAGGTATCAGAGCAATTGTGGCTTCATAGAACTAATTAGGTAGAGTACCTTCTGTTTCTATTTTGTTGAATAGTTTGAGGAGTATTGGAATTAGGTTGTCTTTGAAGGTCTGATAGAACTCTGCACTAAACCCATCTGGTCCTGGGCTTTTTTTGCGGGAGGGGGAGGGGGTGGGGGTGGGAGACTATTAATGACTGTTTCTATTTCTTTAGGGGAAATGGGAATCTTTAGATCATTAATCTGATCCTGATTTAACTTCAGTACTTGTTATCTGTCTAGAAAATTGTCCATTTCTTCCAAGTTTTCCTGTTTTGTTGAGTATAGGCTTTTGTAGTAGGATCTAATGATTTTTTGTATTTCCTCAGATTCTGTTTTTATGTCTCCCTTTTCATTTCTGATTCTGTTAATTAGGATTCTGTCCCTGTGCCTTCTAGTTAGTCTGGCTAAGTGTTTATCTATCTTGTTGATTTTCTCAAAGAACCAGCTCCTGGTTTGGTTGATTCTTTGGATAGTTCTTTTTGTTTCCACTTGCTTGATTTCAGCCTTGAGTTTGATTATTTCCTGCCATCTACTCCTCTTGGTTGAATTTACTTCCTTTTGTTCCAGAACTTTTAGGTGTGCTGTCAAGCTGTTAGTTTATGCTCTCTCCAGTTTCTTTTGGGAGGCACTCAGAACNATGAGTTTTCCTCTTAGGACTGCTTTCATTGTATCCCATAAGTTTGGTTATGTTGTGGCTTCATTTTCATTAAACTCTAAAAAGTCTTTAATTTCTTTCTTTATTTTCTTGACCAAGTTATCATCCATTGAGTGTTGTTCAGCTTCCACGTGTATGTGGGCTTTCTATTTATTTATGTTGTTATTGAAGATCAGCCTTAGTCCTTGGTGATCTGATAGAATGCATAAGATTATGTCAATCTTCTTGTATCTGTTGATGCCTGTTTTGTGTTTCTTTAACAAAGAACAGAAGGTGGAGCAAACCAATCATTGCTCGGTGCCTGTCTCCCACTGTCTATTGGTCATAGTTATACTCCTTCATCAAGCATCCTTTCATATGTGTGCTACATCATAACATCCTTTCACCTCTTTCTGCTGTATGAAAACAGTCTTTCATGTGTTTCCTTTAGAAAGACATCCTTTCAACTGTTTGCCCCTGCAAACAACATTTGACAGAATTTCCAAAGTAACTAGAAGTTTCCACTTCAAGTTGCCACTTATTAAATATACTTATTGAATACACCGTGGCAAATGCATGTGAACACACACATGATCTTTATTTTTTAATAAAGATAGAACGATTCTATAGTATTATACCCAGTAGGAGAGTATTATGAAATGAATGGGTATAAGCAAAAAACGGAGACAGACATAAATAGGCAACATCAAAGTATCTTTTTTCTACATTCACAAGTGAAAAAGTGAGTCTTTGTCCTATAAGTAAGTCATTTTGAGATCATCTAGCCTTTCAGTTGTTTCTACATGACATAATCTTTTACTACAGTCTGATTGTTTTAAGACAAAACTATGTCTGATGTGAGACTTGTATTCTCAATAAAATAGCCTGTTATAAGTGCAAGAGGTTCTACCATTGTTTTATTTGAACCTAAAGAGAAAAGAAATTAACCCAGGAGAGTGTGGATGATGTCTTTACTTTGTTAAAGTATATTAAGGTAGACCTGTTAGTGCTTATGAATGTTAAGTGTCAATTAGATTTGAACAACATAAGGCTGAATACTTCTTTTCCCATGAGCTAGTCATTCAGCACACACTGATACGATTGGGGACTGAGGGCTGAATAAGTTATGAAAAGGATAAAAGAGTCTTTGTCATAGATGTAAAACATTTTTTTCTCCATTGGGGTTTAATTACAGTTTGCTTCATGAATTCCTTCAAATATTACACTTGGAAATGTGTACTCTAATGATATTATCAGGATCAACGTAAAAAGAAAAAAAGCATGGGAAACTGTCGAGAGGAAAGCCCGGACGTTATGATTAAGACAATATGTTCCAAGACAGACATATCTCACAGATCCAGGATTTAGTTTGCTTTTAATTTTGAGAAACAATACTCACTGCTGAAGGAAATATTTCAAGACTTTTAAAATGCTGGTTAACAAAGTTCAAATGAAAATGTAGAATACTATAGAAGACAATTGAACATTAGGCAGTAAAGACTCTATGGTGCATTGCCACTAGAGTTTTGTGTGTTTCATCACTGGATCATTTAAACTTCTCACCTGAGGTTCCTGGTAAGTGTAGAATACATTTCTTATAATAACAAAAGTGATGATCAGTTGGGAAAGCGTGTATTTATCAGCTCTAATGCCCAAAGCCCTTAGTTTATCTTGGAGATTAAAAACTTCTTTAATTATAAAAATCCTCCTTGCTATGGACATTTTAAATAATTTAGGTGACATTTAAATACAATAGAAATAATTTCT
The DNA here is from genome assembly GCF_900095145.1 of Mus pahari. Lineage (NCBI taxonomy): Eukaryota > Metazoa > Chordata > Mammalia > Rodentia > Muridae > Mus > Mus pahari. Next base: position 68,657,523 of record NC_034602.1, read on the forward strand.
ACTGTTTTAAACCCGTGTTTAGAGTTTGCAATGTGGTCTATTCCATGGCAGTATTTTCATTTACACTTTCCATTCATTGCTAACATCTACTGGCATTAGTTCCTATGCTGTGGCTGTCAGAATAGATTGAGGTCATCCAGACTGAAACGGATATTAGAAACAGCACAAAGTGATTACAGTTGGCATCTGGCAGGAGCCATTTTCTTTTAAGGCTTTGACATGTTACTTCTAGTAAATTGGTTCTATTAGCTATTTAAAGGCACCAGATGCGCTATAGGAGATTATGACAATCAATCTCTTATTTTGTATATATATGTTCACTGAAGTTCAAATGAAATTAATTGTATTCATTTATAAATGAATTTCAATGTAAGCTTCTTGGGTGCTTCTGTACTTTGTTAATATTTTTGGAAGTTATACTTACATGTTAAAAACTAATGTTTGTATGAACTATTCTTTAGAAGATATTAGTATATTGTTAAGCCAGTATTTCCTCAAATATTATAGTAATAATAAAGTGAACAAATAAAGACTGGTATGCAGCAATGTCTATCAGTTTGATGACAGATGAGAACATACTGGTATTCAAATGTAACACAGACTTTAGATGGTATTTAGATTAGCTTTCTTTACATTGCAAATGTTAGCACAAAATCCTCAGTTGCTAAACAGCTTTTTATTCTTTTCAACCATATCTACTTCCTGCTTCTATATTTATTTAAAAATCTATAAAACTTTTTTGGGCTCAACTTATGTTTGATGTTTAAAAATTCTCTTTTGTTTCTAGTAATCATTAACACCTTTTCTATTTCCTACCTACTTAATAAAGAAAGTTAGAAAATGTTCCTACAAGCTGATTTTTCATTTAGCCTATGACTTCTATTCATGTCCCAATAGCAAGAGCAGGTTTTTCTCTCTGACTGTGCAAGAAAAATTTAATCACTGAAACTTGTATGCTTTGAATATATAATTACATTTTACACTTTTTCTTTTTAGTTAAATCCATCGATCTTTTATAAAAACATCTTTAAAGGTAAATTTTACATTCCTAAATATTTATAATGACAAATATTAATTGATAAATACATATTACTTTTAGTTTTATAAAATGTATCATTTAAAAATTTGCAAATAAATAAAAAACCTTCAAACTTTTAAAATAATTTTATTTATTATTTGAACATTTTAAATACATATAAAATATATTTTGATTACATCTACAACAAATTTCCTAGTACAGATTCCTATATAATTCTATCAACATGTCTCTATGTATATTACATCTATTATATCTTTACATTTTTAAAACAGCTAAGTCCAGTTAATGCTATCCATTGCTTTTCCCCTCTGAATTTCAACCATCTCTTTTCCCTCTGAATACTATTAGTATGCATTTTTCAATGTAGAGTGTAACAGTAGAGCAATAATGGAAATATGCAATAATGTAAGCTTTTAATTATATGTTGGTTTGTTCATTTTGTAAGTATGACTGATTTTTTTTTATATGCTTGGTTTCTCACATTTTATACACGTGATTCTTCTTACAGGAATTCATTCCACTTTTCCTGGATGTGTAAGCTTTTTTTCTTGAGTGAATTTCATTGTGTCATTTCTTGAGTGGTTCTAACAAGAAGGCATAGGATAATGTGGAATATTTGCCTTAGAACAATTTATTTATCTTTAGAGAGAATGAACATGTGTCCTGAAATGTATCAGTACTACTTAATGGAGGACTTTAATGAAGTGTCAAAATGACTGGTGTGACAAATTAATACCATAGGAATTTTGTAAATGAAGAACATGCAAAGCCAAACATAATAAATGGAGTGAGGATATGTGATTTGCAGACTGTCTTTTCATATTCCTGGATCTGTAATACACAACCCTAGAAGCCTCTGAAGTTCAATGATAAGCCTTTATGTCCTTTCTATACCGGTGTCTGTTGCTTTACACAAAATTCCTTGCCCCCCTTTTTCTGCAAAGTTCTTTTGCCTTTTAATTTTTACACTCAAGATGAAAAACACATCACCTATGAAAAATTAGGGGTAGAAAATTAGATGCAATAAAACATCTCTATAGAACTTTATGACCGTTGTAAATAGTCATCTGTTCAGCCCATGAAATTTAATACTTAAGAATCAGTGTATCCACTTACTGAAAGTTGTCTCATCTGCAGTGAAGTCATCATTCTCAAGTCTGACTTACTTTTCTATAAAAGAGACACAGAAAAAAAAGGCACTATCATAGAACCCACTCCAGTGCCTTGTTATTGGGAGCGGCATTATCCTTTTGCTATCACTTTGCTTATAAATGGATAGTGTATATGATCAGTTCATGGCTCTAATTTTTCAGTGACAATTCCTTATTACTAAATCTTATGCTATCGATTTCTGCTCTATAATTGTGTCAGTGGTATTCTGTAATTTAATAGTAGTCCTCATTCATACATAACAGATCAGGCATCAGTCTGTCTTACTCTCATATCTATGAGTTGCTTGCCAAGGATAAGGCCGATGAAACCGTTGCCTTTAGACAACACACCCTGTCACATCTCAGTAGAAGTAGTAACTACAAACCATTTTCTCAAGTACACAGCATAGAGGGCCGCGGATCACAGAGATCAAGAAAAACTACCTAGGGTAGGTTTCAGTGACTGTAATTTTAAGTTAGCTAACTGTTTGCTAGAAGGCCTTGAAATTCAGGGTCAGGGTCGGGTAGGAATATAAAACAAATGCTTGTCAGTGCATTTCATGTATAAGAACCCTTGATTTTATCGTTAAGAAAATGGTGAATTTAGAGTGAATTGTTTTCCCTCCTAAGAGAACAGTTTATGAAGGATACAATCTTCCAACTGGTAATAAGGACACATGCTCCACTATGTTCATAGCAGCTTTAATTATAATAGCCAGAAGCTGGAAAGAACCCAGATGTCCCTCAATAGAGGAATGGATACAGAAACTGTGGTACATTTACACAATGGAGTACTAATCAGCTATTAAAAACAATGAATTTATGAAATTCTTGGGCAAATGGATGTATCTGGAGGATAACATCCTTAATGAGGTAACCCA
>NC_034602.1:68661233-68692730 GCF_900095145.1 Mus pahari
GGAACTTTCGTGATAGCATTTGAAATGTAAATAAAGAAAATAATAATAAAAAATTAAAAAAAAGAATTTCTTCAAAATATCAATACCCACAGGTATGTCTAAGGTAGATCAACTGTGCTTGATTCAGTTGCACTACACAGAACAAAAGCAAGGTCAGCTATAGAAGGAGAGACTTTATACAGGGCCCAATGGAACCTCCAACTCCATTCTGAGATTTAATGGGAATCTCAACTAAGAAACAGGACTGTATTATAGGTGGCATTTGTAGAAGTAAAAAATACTACAAAATCTTAGGCTATAGTGAATGACAAAAAATTTATTTTAGGAATTTTATGTATTTAAGCTTATTAATGAATGTGCAAAAATAATTCCTGTTAAGACATTTTGCTAGGCTTTGTGTTTACATTTAATTTATATTAAGCTAGTTTAGATACCAGTTACATAGTTTCTTAGAAAATATTTTCAGAGCAGCTTTGAGAATTAAAAAATAAAGGAGCAAAAGTGATTAACTCAAAATTGGATATATATATATATATATATATATATATTTGTATGTAGAATATTGTTGTCCTTGAATAGCTTCTGAAGTTAAGGGTTTGGTTAGCTATTTTCTGTTGTTTCCCTGAAAATTCAGTGAATAATAATGTAAGGAATTTTTGGTTTGCTTTCTTTTCCTTTTCTTTTTTTATTAGTTATTTTATTTACTTATATTCTGAATGTTGCCCCGTTGCTGGTTCTTCCTCCAGGAGATCTTCACCCCATCTCTCCTCCACTTTGTTTCTGAGAGGGTGCTCCCCCACCCAGTCACCCACCCCCTCCGCATCCCTCTAACATCCCCTTTCCTTGCGCATCAAGTTTCTACATGATTAAGCTAATAATTTCCCACTGAGTTCAGACAGGCAGTCCTCTGCTTACACATGTAGCGGGGCTGCAGGACAGCCTGTGCATGTGCTTTCCTTGCTGACTTAGCCTCTGGTACCTCTGAGGGGGTCTGGTTATTTGATATTGTTGTTGTTCTTCTTGTGGAGGTGAAATGCCCTTCACCTCCTCCAGTCCTTCCTCTAACTCTCCCATAGGGGTCCCTGACCTCAATCCAATGGTTGCCTATAGCTATCTGCCTCTGTCTCAGATAGCTGCTGCTAGAGCCTCTCATAGGACAACCATGCTAGGCTCCTGTCTGCAAGTGCAAGTACATCAGTAACACTATCAGGTTTGGTGCCTGCCCATGGGATGGATCCCAAGTTGGGAAAGTCTCTTGATAGCCTTTTCCACAGTCTTTGCTCCGTTTTTGTCCCTGCATTTTTTTTTTTTTTTTAAAAGACCGGAACAATTCTTGGCAATATTTTTGAGATGAATGGATGACCTCATCCCTCAACTGTGGGCCATGTCTTTCTATTGGAGGTGTTCTCCTTAGGTTCCATCTTCCCACTGTCGGGCACTTCTGCTAGGGTCTTCCCCACTGGGTCCTGGGAGGCTGTCGCTCCATAGTTTTTGAGACTTTCTAGTGGTTCCCCCTGTTCGTTCCCTACCTCCTATTGCTACATATTTCTATTCAGTCTCTTGAACCTCTGGATTTCTCTATCTCTTCCTATATCTGATCCTGCCCCACATTTTTGCCTCCCCTTTCCCTCTCTGACTCAGGTCCCTCCCTCCCTCCCTCTGCCTCACATGTTTACATTGGCTTCTGTTGCTTATATTTTTCTACTTGACATATTGGTTATCTCTGGTGCTTACTGGCCTAGGTGTCTCTGACTAGAGCCTGTCCCTCCTTGGAGCCAGGTGAATGGGGTTAGAGCAGGCCTCCTTGGAGGCAGGCAGTCCTGTATCTGGTTAGGGGAGCCTTCCTGTGTCCCTGGTTATGGCAGATCTCCTGGGAGACAGAGCAGCTGTAGGGTGTAGGGGAGGGGCAGGAGTGCCAGACCTACCCTGGGCAGAATTTGGGTCTCCAGCAGAGTGGATAGGTCCTATGTCAGCTGGGCTCCATGGTGGTCCCAGATAGGGCAGGTACTGGGGCAGGAGTCTGACCTGTGTTCCTGGTTAAGGCAGACCTCCTGTGAGACAGGCAGGCTGTGAGTTATGGGAGAGGGGCAGGTGCCCCTGATCTACCTGGGCAGGGTTGCAGAACAGAAGCAGGACATTTGTTTTATTCCATTGATTTTTCTCATAATTATCTGGCTGTCTTTACTGACCAACAATTATGTATTTATATTTGTCTTGATTTCCAATAAGACTTTTATTATTTTAAAAAACAGAAAATTAAAAAAAGGAAATCTATTTATTGTGCAAATTGTGGTGAGTGAATATGGTAAAGCTGTTCTTTACTAAGGAAACCACCAATAAATAAGGGACAAATCTGTGAGATACTAACAACGAAATTTGTGTTTCCATAAAAATCACAAAATTACCGAAGTGGTTATTTTTAAAGTCTTGATGCATTATTCTCTTTGAGAGAATTATAAAATTAAGCAAATCATATTATTCTAAGAGAGGGTAGCATAAACCCAGTAAGTCAAGTATATATCTCCTAATACTTTTAACATTCTTAGGTGTCTTCCAAGATCAGATTCTCAGTTTCACACTGCTGACGCTGATATACGGGGTCATACATTCTTTCCCATACATTGCACAAATTCTTGCTGCCCTCTATATTTCAGTAGCAAACTATTCCTTTGTAGTACTAATCAATGTTACCGAAATGTAAACAACAATGTACTATTAATTGCTATTTTCAAATATGGTTGAAGTGAAAAAGTCTCCTAATGCCGAGTACTAAAAGGAATGAATCTCAGAGACTGAAGCAGCAAGCACAGGGCTTGCCGAGGTCTGGACCAGGTCTTCTGTGTATATATTAGTGCTTTCAGCTTAGTAACTTTATGGAACTTCCGAGTATGTAAATGAGCGGTTCTCTGATTCTTGTTCATGCTCTCGGAGATCTTTTCCTTTGGTTGGGCTTCCTTGTCCAGGCTCGATGTGTATATTTTATGTTGTCATATTCGATTGTTATCTCATAGAAGTCTTTTTTCCTTTCTAGTTATAAATAGAAAGGGAATGGGTTTGTGTATGAGAGGAGTTGAGGAGAAAATGAGAAGAGTAGTAGAAGGGAACAGAAATTGTAATTAGTTATGGTGGCACACATCTTTAATCCCAGGACTTGGGATGTGGAGACAGGTGGATCTCTGAGTTTGAAGCCATCATGGAACACAGAGTGAGTTCTGGGGCATCAGGGCCACATGAAAAAAATCTATTTTCAATAAAACGGGGGAAAAGGAACATGAAAGAATACATTCTAAATAATAAGAATTCTATTAAACTCAATTGCCAGGAAGGGGTTACATCTAATTGAGTCATTAGCAAAAGAAATACCAAGGAAATCTCCAAATATCTCAGGCCATTGGCAAGGCTATTGGTTGTTCTCTACAAACATATGGTCTGGGTTTATTGCTGAGGATAACATTTATATATCTTATGAAACATGAAGACGTTCAGCTGGTACCTAGATCCAGGCTTTTCTCCTTCTGGTCTTCTGGAAGGTATTCTATTTGCTACCGGGAGAAAAGCAACGCTCAGCTGAGCTACATACAAGGCATGCATTCTACATCAGTGCCCTGCTTGCAAGATATGCTGGTGCAATAATAGCACAGATGTTGTGGGAGTAACCAATTACTCTATAATTGGATGTAAGGTCCACTCCATAAAACAGAGCCCATGTGTGATACTTCTTTCGTTGCCAAGAACCTGAGACTAGATAGATCATATGCCTAGGGGAAACCCAATACCAATGTTCTGCTAAGGGAACAAAGCAATAAAATGACTTCTAGTGACATTCTACTATATTGTATATCAGCTTCCTTCACAAACCACCATGAGACGTGATACTTCTTGTAGTACAGAAGAACCAAAGTAGGAAACCACGACAGGACAATGTGAAGAGATGGAGAGATTTTTGGAACACTCTGTCATAAGACAATGTCTTCAACAATTCTTTCCTTCTGGGCTCAGGAAGCTATGCATTAGAGAAAGAGGAAAGACTGTTAGAGCAAGAGGGACTTCAGGGAAACAGCGACTTCTAAATACAAGTAGACGGATGCACATTTGAATTCTGAGAAACTGGTAGCATGCCTAAGTCTTATACACTTTGAAGCCTGGCAGGGTACCAACTCTAAGACAGAAAAGTAGACACAGGCTCCCATCTCTAATAGAGAAGTAATTTGCAATTGAGACCTACTTGCAGAGAAAACTTAATTTACTACAATGGAGTCTTGATAATTCCACAGACATGAGAAGAAAGACCATTTACCCAAATCATAACTAAATTGAAATAAACTTTATTTGTGTACAGAACAATTCTGATATTTGTCTCCATTCTATAATCAGGAGGCTTTTGATACTATAGTTCAGTTATTTAAATTTCTGTTTCATGGACTGAGTGACTATGAACAGGCCTGCCCTTACCCCACCATGCTAGGGCCACGTATGTCCAGAAAAGTTCATACCCATTGTTTGAGGGAAGACATTTTCAACCACCTTTCTTATTTTTGCAAATAAGCTTGCATGTAAAACACCCCACACTGGAATTTTGCCCTAAAAGGGGACTTGAGAAACTGACAAAAGGAAAAACTCTTAAACTCTACATTAATGGGAGACAAAGGTCAGCTGTTATCCATGTGCTTGAGTAAATCTTGCTTTAATTTGGCCATAATTCGGACTGGTCGTCTTTCCCCTCCCATCCATGGGTTCAACAGTCTCACTGGGCATATTAACCACACTGTAAAATTGGCCCCATACCTAGCATTAGATGATGTTTTATCTCCAGTTGCTTTTTTTGAGAGGGGATTCTTTTCTTTGTCTTTTGCTCAGATATTTTGGGTTGTATTTTGGTGGTGGTGGTGGTAGTGTGTGTGTGTGCATGTGTGTGCATTTCTTTCTTATTTGTTTTTGCCCTTTTTTTAATATAAAGAAAAAAAGACATGGATTTTGGAGATGTTGAAGATCTTGGAGTGAGTTTGGGAATATTATCAGGATATACTGTGTGAAAACAAAATGCTTTTTAATTAAAAAAAATAAAGCAATATTGTGGCTGGAGAGATGGTTCTGCAGGTAAGGGCCCGTGTTTGTTCTTGCAGTGGATTTAAGAGCATCAGTTACTTTTCTATTGTTGTGATAAAACACCATGACTAAGGCAACTTCTAAAAGGAGGTGTTTATTTGAGGCTCATGATTTCAGAGCATAGGACTCCATCACTACTATGTCACAGAACATGGCAGCAGGCAACATGCAGGATACTGGAGGAGCTCATGTCCTCAGCCACAAGTACCAAGAAGAGAGATTGCACTGGGGAAAGCAGGAAGCTTTTGAAACCTTAAGCCCATCTCCAGTGATCTACCTCTTCCAAAATATCATATCTCCCAAAAACTTCTAAGCAGCCACCACCTGCAGACTACAGTTGTAAATTCCCGAGACTTACTGAGATTTTTCTCCTCCAAACTATCATACTGGCCTCCCCTGGAATTCCATAAATGGTAAAGAACTTCTCAGGAGAGTAGATTCATTGGGGGTGGATGTCACTACAAACTTCACCGAGTAGGCTGGAGATGCAGCTTCCTTGATTGGCACTCAGGTTGGCATAAAGGTTTTGCTCATCTGAGTCACCAATGCTGCTTCTTTAAGGTATCCCTGTAAGTAACTTAATGACTTTGTTAGTTCCCCAATTTGACTTGGGTGCAAATCTCTCTTTGGTATGTCCTCTGGGCCTTGTCTGTGGCAAATGAGTGTTGGTTCCTATCTCTTGCTGACGTATCATTCCATAGGGTACTTGGTTTCAATCCTCTGTGTCTAGTTTCTTTGAAGTATTTCTCTTACATTCTCTTCAGGTGTGGGAATGATTTTACAGATGTTACTGGTTACTTGATGAAGCCAGTTTCATACTTAATTCAGCACTATTATTTTTGTTATTTTATCGCCACTCTTATTGTCTAATCTATATACCTCAAAAGCTGTCAGTTGGTCTGTTAATAAACATAAGGTTATCTACCAGATGACAGGGGCAGAAAGGAATCAAATGCTGTCTCACTTTCCAGCTTCGATTCTTGACTACTTCTTGGTTTGTGGGCAGCACCCAGCACAATCCTTGGTCTTCTTTCACTCAGATATTTGCATCTGCTTATATGCTGAAAAAGCTTTCTCCCAGCCCTTCTTGAGTGCCTCATTTTAATTCTTGAATCACGACTCTTTAATGCAGTCTCAGGAAGTGTTCAAATATTCCACTGACTTTCCACATCAGACCACAGTTCATTTCCTTAATAGCATGCACAAGCTGTCATGCTGTTGGATCATTTATTAGTTTCATGAAAGTTTATACTAGAGATATCAGCTTAAGAAGACAAGGGGCTCATCTGCAACTGCACTAAAGCCTAGAAGATGCCATGTAGTTTAGAAATTCTCAGCCCATGCCTGATGCATGTCTGCCAGCTGGTCTGAGTATTTTAGGCATTGTATCTCTCTGACAACATACCTGCCATAATTAATTAAAGGGGGGAAGTTATGTTATGCTAAGGGTTTGAGAGGTTAATTTTATTCCATAGTTCTTGACTTCATCGATTTTGGACATTTTGTGAGGCAGATAAGGTGGGTGGCTGGATAAAGAGGCAGAGATTGCTCACATTATGGCAGATATAGAGTAAGGAGATCAGATAAAAACCAGAAAAAAAGGGTATAACCTTTCATGATACACCCTCTTTGTCATACTTCCACTAGCATATTTGAACCTTCTAATTTTGCTACCAATAAGGGAGGTGGAAGCACTTAGCAAATGACACAAAGCAGGGTGAGTGATATTCATTTTATTATCAAATTATAGTACCCTATGAAGTAATTAACTTGGCATACCATTAAGAAATAAGTACTATAAACAATTATAGTGGAAGCTATTTTATTATATGTAGTTCTAGAAATATGAGAGCTATTAACTCTTTAAAAACACTTACATATAAAATCAAATTTTAATCAAATAGGTAATGTAAAGATAGCTATATAAGTATTGCTTGACCTGAGATTTATCTTTTTCTCAAATTTCACATACATTTTTATATAGACTGTGAGCTGTGAGTGATATCTGCAGAGCATGTTTTGTATAGACATCTCTTCTGTGTTGACACATTCCATCTGGGAAATAACCTTATTAAGTTCCAGCATGTCCTAAAGGGAGGCTTATCAATGTTTAGGAAGCAAACGACTTCCAAGCTCCATGATGGTCTTAAAAAGATACACTTGGCCTGTTCTTCCTCATACTGACATAAATAGTGAGTACTTATGAAAGACGTTTAGACAGCTGAGCTGCCTATAAATGACAGACTTCAACCTAACAGGATGGTTTTCAGTCTGTCTAGATGTCTGCAAGTTGTGCAGTGAGCTCCAAGGTTCCGGGTATGATGAAATGTTACTAAGGCAGCTGGGTGGGTCTTTTCTGTTCTTGTAGGTAATCCCACATTCATATTCACACAAATGACCCTCCAGAAATTCATTGCTTCACCAAGTGTGACTTTGGTAGTAACCTTTCCTGGATCTGTCCATAGTTCAGTGTCTGAGATGCTCAAGTCTGCTAAGAAATAGTGTTGTTCAACAATATTTTCTTTTTCTTTCAAGGTATTATTAAAAGAAACTCAACAGTGTGTAGGGTGGATATGCTGAAGGAAGTTACCATGTATTTATGGGTACATTTTGGTTAAAATCAAATGCTGATGATCTCATCTTTTGGTTACAGACTTTATTTCTTTCTTATCCAAATGAGATTGAATTTAAGACATAACTAAGTCTGTTAGCAATTGATTTCCTATAAGCCAAGTCACCTTTTTTTAAATGTAACTTTGGCCTCAGATCTTTTCTTGGATACTCATGTAAATAAAGAAAATAAGTGCTTGTTTTTAGGTTATTTTCTGTGTGAGTGGTATTAAGTTTCACTTTATTTTAAACATCAAATGCTTTCATGTAGAGAACTTTTGCTTAACGTAAGTACGATAATATTTTTGTCATCTATTAAGACATGATGAAATTCATGAGGAAATAATTAATTGTAAGTCTATGCTATTTTTAGCATAAGTACTAAGTTACATGAACTGTACAAAGAAATGATCTTCATTTGGACATTTTTATACATGTACATACAATGCCTAGCTCATATTTCTTGATCTTGGCCTCGCCATTACTGACAATTACCAAACCTTTCTTTTCTCTTTGGCGCTGTTGCCTTTCCATAGTCAGTTAGACACTTCTTGATTCTTACTTTTTTTTCATGCTCATTTGTAATTTGGGACCTGAAATCAGAGACCTGGGCAGTGAACATGACAGTAAATGTTACATCTTATATCCATCTATTACCTTGTTTAAGTCACATATGTTGGAGGAAATAAATGGTGTTTATTCTTAGGAGTCTTGCTTTTTATCCTTATGGAAAAATCATCAATTTTGTTTACTTTATAGGAAATGAGATGAATAATAATGGATTCTGAATGTAGTCACATTGTCTTTATTATTTAGAAAAAATGTCTCCATTACTAACTTATGACACAGGTAGGGTTGAAAGATTGTCAGTCTTCTGCTCTTGAGAGTTAACTGTTTAACATCTGAGCCAGTATTGGTCCACTGTTTGATTTTCTGGGTGATTATGTTATAGCAATGAGGGTCAGGAATGTGAGAGAGTAACTTGTGTGCATTATATACATATATTAAGTTGGAAAGAACAAATCTTTTTTAAAAAAGGTAAGGAGATGTATTTTTCTGTGATGGGATTTTACAAAGTTTGTGTTTTTAAAAACTTTCATGAGAAATGAATCAGTGAATACATACTGGTATTTGGAGTATGATCATTTTATTTGGTATTAAATAAAAACAGTATCCTAATACTGAATAAAATATTTGTATTTAAAATGTTAGATCTTATCTACTATGTTTATGTAGGAATATATTTCTTAGATATTTTAGAAGGAAACATGGGATGGGATTCTTGACTAAATAATAAGAATGATCTTTATGAAGCGGCAACTGAGGAATGTTAGGTAGAGAAGAAGAAGAATCTAATCAAAACTATGAGTTTACTCTTCTGTTTGCCAGGGGAGTATGGACTGTCAGGTACACTTGAGAGTTAGTCATTCATCCGTGATAAAGAGGCAGCCATTGTGCTTTGTGTCTCTTGAACCTTTTGTCAGTCATTCATGTCTGTAAAGGAAGACTGGCAGGTTGAACACTGGACAGAGTCTATGCTGCACAATGACTCCTATTACATCAGTACTATTTCTATAGATAGCAAGACAGTGATGAACCTTATCCAGAACTCAGTGATGAATCTTACATATCCAGGAAATAAACATCCTCAGCTCTAGAAACAGAAAAGGCTGAGACACCCAGTGTGTGTAGTATGCTCATGGTGTCTAGCAATGTAAGTCTCCTCTGAAACAGGATAGAAGCAGGTGGTACTTAGGGGTCCTCTACTGAAATCTGAAAAGGCTTTTCCTACTGATAGAGTATTAAAGGCTTCACCATAACTAAATTTGATGACGACTGTCTATGGAGACCATACTTTTCTGATATTACGCAATGTTGTTAAAAACCGGAAAAAGTCTTTTTCTAGCTCAATTCTAAGTAGATCAAAGACCTCCACATAAAACCGGAGACACTGAAATTTATAGAGGAGAAAGTGGGGAAAAGCCTGGAAGATAAGGGCACAGGGGAAACAATTCCTGGACAGAACAGCAATGGCTTGTGCTGTAAAATCAAGAATTGACAAATGGGACCTCATAAAATTGCAAAGCTTCTGTAAGGCAAAAGATACTGTCAATAAGACAAAAAGGCCACCAACAGATTGGGAAAGGATTTTTATCAATCCTAAATCTGATAGGGGACTAATATCCAATATATACAAAGAGCTCATGAAGCTGGACTGCAGAAATTCAAATAACCCCATTAAAAATGGGGTAAGGAGCTAAACAAAGAATTCTCAACTGAGGAATACTGAAGGGCTGAGAAGCCCTTGAAAAAAAAATGTTCAACATTCTTAATCATCAGGGAAATGCAAATCCAAACAACCCTGAGATTGTACCTCACACCAGTGACAGAAGATGCTGGCGAGGATGTGGAGAAAGAGGAACACTCCTCAATTGCTGGTGGGATTGAAAGCTTGTACAACCGCTCTGGAAATCAGTCTGGTGGTTCCTCAGAAAATTGGACATAGTACTACCAGAAGATCCAGCAATACCTCTTCTTGGCATATACCCAGAAGATCTTCCAACTGGTNATAAGGACACATGCTCTGCTATGTCCATAGCAGCCTTATTTATAATAGCCAGAAGCTGGAAAGAACCCAGATGGCCCTCAACAAAGGAATGGATCCAGAAAGTGTGGTACATTTATACAATGGAGTACTACTCAGCTATTAAAAACAATGAATTTTTAAAATTCTTGGGCAAATGGGTGTATCTGGAAGATATCATCCCGAGTGAGGTAACCCAATCAATCACAAAAGAAGTCACTTGATATGCACTCACTGATAAGTGGATATTAGCCCAGAACTTGGAATACCCAAGATACAATTTGCAAAACACAAGAAAACACAAGAAATCAGTAAGAAGGAAGACCAACACTTCGATACATCATTCTTTCTTAGAATAGGTAACAAAATACCCATGGAAGAAGTTACAGAGACAAAATTTGGAGCTGAGAGGAAAGGATGGAGCATGCAGAGACTACCCCACCTGAGGATCCATCCCATAATCAACTACCAAATGCAGACACTATTGCATATGCCAGCAAGATTTTGCTGAAAGTACCCTGATATAGCTGTCTTGTGTGAGGCTATGCCCGTGCTTAGCAAATACAGAAGTGGATGCTCACATTCATCTATAGGATGGAACACATGGTCCCCAATGGAGGAGCTAGAGAAAGTACCCAAGGAGCTGAAGGGTTCTGCAACCCTATAGGTGGAACAACAATATGAACTAACCAGTACCCCCAGAGCTCATGTCTCTAGCTGCATATGTAGCAGAAGATGGCCTAGTTGGCCATCATTGGGAAGAGAGGCCCCTTGGTCTTGCAAACTTTATATGCCCCAGTACAGGGGAAATCCAGGGCCAAGAAGTAGGAGTGAGTGGGTAGGGGAGCAGGGCGGGGAGAGTGTATAGGGGACTTTTGGGATAGCATTTGAAATGTAAATGAAGAAAATATCTAATAAAAATTGAAACAAAAAAGAAAGGTCTTTTCTTAGAGCTAGCAACTTTGTGACATTTAAGTTAAAATGTATGATCATTCAATCTCACCCATACACCCAAACACTGAATCACAAAATTACTTGTAAATTCACAAATGATAAAGAATAATTCTATTTCTTTGAATTTTTTTCTATGTAATTGTCCTGCTTGGCTTAATCTTTGAACTTGAATTTACACTTTATCCTTTGAACAATGATAACTTCAAAAGCCAGAAAATCACCTAAATGTTTGTATGTCTCTCTGTCTGTCATCTTCTATGAGTCATTTATCTATTTTCTTCATATCTATCTCACTATCAACCTACCTACCTATCTTCACTGTGAAGTCATTCAACTGTTTCTGTCTGTTTCTTCCCACTGCTGTAAGTAACCCTGCTCTTTTTAGTATTTTAAAAATCGACTTAATAAAGTAACTATGTCTTTCTTACTCTGACTTAGGAATTTCCATTTAACATGTACTCAATGCCCCATTCTCATGTGAGTTAAGGTCATTATGAGAGATTTTCTCATGCCAAGTGTTGGGCTGTGTGAAAAGTAGTCCAGATTTTACAAAATATGAGTAAAGATTTGGAGTTTAAGGCCAACCATATTGCTCACAAGTAATGAATTGTAATATGAAATATAGGAATTCCCTCTCTCAAAATGACACATTACTGTTACTACTATTGACATAACATGCTTTTTATCAACATAAAACATAATGGAGTTATGAACATAAAACACAAACATCTTTATTGATGTAGATGTAAAATAATTCAGTCAGTTTGATACAATGTGTCCGATATTTAAAATTGGAATTGCTATGTCTTCTAGTATTTTCACTTTTATGCAACTATTCATGAGGAATTAAATGTGCATTGTTGTAAACACTGGAGCATAAATGTTCACAGCAACATCATTCATAATGACAAAAACCACAAATACAAATATAACTCAACTATTCAATGGCTAAACAAATACGTTATAGGCATATAATATGTAACATTACTTAGAAACAAAGAGTGAAGCAATGTTACGTTCTTCAACAAAGAGTAAAACAATGTTACATTCTTCAACAAACAACATTAAGTATATTATGCTAAGTAGTTGAAGCCAGTCATAAATTGTATGAGATGTGAGTCTTCTTACGTGAAATGTGTAGTATAGAAAAAATTCAGTGACATGTCATAGGTCATTGATTGGAATTCCAAAAGGATAGTGGGAAAGAGAAGGTGAGATTATTTATTGATTGATGAAAGTAGTATATATATATATATATATATATATATATATATATATATATATATATAAAATAATCAAGAAAAAATACCTAATGATACTGTGAAAATACTCAAGGCCATAGAATATAAATTTTCATTTTATTAGATATTTCTTTATTTACATTTCAAATGTTATCCCCTTTCCTGTTTTCCCCTCCTAAAACCCCCATCCCAATTCTCTTCCCCCTGCTCACCAACCTACCCACTCCTGCTTCCATGTCCTGGCATTCCCCTACACTGGGTCATCAAGCACTCACAGGACCAAGTGCCTCTACTCCCACTGATGTCCAGCAAGACCATCCTCTGCTACATATGCTGCTGGAGCCATAGGTCACTCCATGTGTTCTGTTTGGTTGGTGGCTTAGTCCCTGGGAGCTTTGGAGGTACTGGTTGGTTCATACTGTTGTTCCTTCTATGAGGCTGCAAACCCCATCAGCTCGTTCAGTTCTTTCTCTAACTTCTCCATTGGAGACCCAGTGCTCAGTCCAATGGTTGGCTGTGAGCCTCCCCCTCTGTATTTGTCAGGCACTGGGAGAGCCTCTCAGGAGACAGCTATATCAGGCTCCAATCAGCAAGCACTCCTTGGCATCTCCAATAGTGTCTGTGTTTGGTGGTTGTTTATGGGATGGATCCCCAGATGGGGCAGTCTCTGGAAGGCCTTTCCTTCAGTCTCTGGTCCACACTTTATCTCTGTATTTGCTCTCATGAGTATTTTTCCCCCTTCTAAGAATGACTGAAGTACCCACATTTGGTTTTCCTTCTTCTTGAGCTTCATGTGATCTGTGAATTGTATCTTGGGTATTCTGAGCATTTGGGCTAATATCCACCTCTCAGGGAGTGCATACTATGTGTGTTCTTTTATGATTGTGCTACCTCAGTCAGGATGATATTTTCTAGGTCTATCCATTTGCCTAAGAATTTGATGAATTTATCATTTTTAATAGCTGAGTAGTACTCCATTGTATAAATGTACTACATTTTCTGTATCCATACCTCTGTTGAAGGACATCTGGCTTCTTTCCAGCTTCTGGCTATTATAAATAAGGCTACTGTGAACATAATGGA
Organism: Mus pahari; assembly: GCF_900095145.1. NCBI lineage: Eukaryota > Metazoa > Chordata > Mammalia > Rodentia > Muridae > Mus > Mus pahari. The sequence continues at coordinate 68,674,812 of NC_034602.1, forward strand.
GCATATGTCCTTGTTATATGTAGGAGCATCTTTTGGGTATATGCCCAGGAGTGTTATAGTTGGGTCCTCAGGTAGTACTATATCCAATTTTTTGAGGAACCACCAGCCTGATTTCCAGAGTGGTGGTACCAGCTTGCAATCCCACCAAAAATGAAAGAGTGCTCCTTTCTCTACATCCTTGCCAGCATCTGCTGTCTCCTGAGTTTTTGATCTTAGCCAGTCTGACTGGTGTGAAGTAGAATCTCAGGGTTGTTTTGATCTGCATTTTCCTGAGGACTAAAGAGGTTTAACATTTTTGGGGTGCTTCTCAGCCATTCAGTATTCCTAAGTTGAGAATTCTTTGTTAAGCTCTGTACCCCATTTTTTAAATAGGGTTATTTGGTTTTCTGGAGTCTAACTTCTTGAGTTCTTTGTATATATTGAATATTACCCAAAAACATTATTTCACAATCACTTTTGTCCTCATAGACATCCTGCAATCATGCATGGTGAAAAACCAAACTTGTAGAAAGGGATGAAATTCATAATATCTCTTTCTTCCTTTTAAGGACTTCCTTCCCACAATTGCTCTATCACACTACTGTCTGCAACCTCTCTTGATGAGACATATTGTCAATAAGTAATAAATAATGCTTGTATTAGATTGTTATTTTTAAGCAATAATCAAAAAGAAAGATCAGTAGCTTGAAAACTAATAAACAAAAGCTACCCCCATGTTTAATGTACACTGTTTTATTGGAACACAGGCATATAATTTTGTTCAAATACAGTTTGCAACAGTTTTCATATTAGGTTGGATTGGATGAGTTCTTTAGATAGAACTTTTGATTGATAAGAAGTCATCAAATGATAGAAAGGATGGTAAACATTTTACAATAATAAAATGAGGCATTATTCTTGGAGCTGTATTTTTCAATAACTTCTGAGGTTTTTTCTTATGTGTATCATGCATTAAAGAGTTGAGGACAAGCTTCATTTTATTACCTAACATATGTAAGACATGTATAAGTCATGTTACTCTTACTTATGCTACAGAAGTCACATATATGTGAGGTATATATGTGATATAATTTATATACATATATGATTATATATACATATATATATATATATATATATATATATATACATGGCATTTGTCACAAAATTTTCAGTTTACATATATGCTAGCACAGGGCAGAAATGTTTATTCTTCTCTAGGAGAGAAATTCTATTTCCAAATGACTCCCGTGGGCAGTCAGGCTTCCTAGTATGCCTTATTCTTACATTGAGAAATCAATATCCTCTTCTGCATTTGTCTGAACAGAACAGGGAGGAGGATGACTTCCCGCCATTCCTCTGCAGCATTTCTGCTGTGGTGTGATGTTCATAAGATCTGTGTCCACTTCCCATGCCAATACCAGCTCCAGGGCTGCTGGGAATGGCAGCCTGGATGATGATTCTATTTCAGTGATATTTTGTCCATCTCTCTATCTGAAATGATTTATCTGAGTATTACTACACATGACTTCAAAATAATTCAGCCTTACATAGGCTCTGTGGGTATCCTTTTATTGGTTTTATGGCAGGAGCTTCTTGTAAGTTTTTTTCTCTGATTGTAAATTCTTTGCTTTTAGCCTAAGAATACATACAGATTTATGACACTAAAAACAGAATATAAAATTATTATACGATATAAATCATTTATAATTCATGTTACTAACTTATGTTAAAAATCATATATATATGATTATATATATTTATGATTTTATATATATATATATGATTTTTTTCTCTCTTTTAATTATAGAATTTCATATGCCACATTTTAAAAGATTGAATTACCTATAATTTTATTTACAGAAAATTTGCAGGATTCATAATTATTAGTGAAGAAAATTTTATTTTTCATAATATGAGCAATTTGTATTTAAGTGTATCCAAGAGCAGGTATACATTAGAGGATAAGAGGTATTGTTTCATAGCAATGCTATGGTGGTGTTTTAAAATGCAAATTCAGACTCTAGCATCAAATAATTTATACACTTTCCACTTCTTTATTGTTAAGTAAATGTTAAGGATATATATGTTCTGGTTATAATCAATCATTACATTTTATTTTCATTTTAATTGTTTAGTGTCAATCCTATCTCTAGCCAGCAATAGAAAACTCATTTTAAACTTTACAAGTATATTTTAAGCTTACGACATCCACTAAAATGTCTAGGAATTGTGACAAATAAGTCTCAATTCATGCTTGGTTTTTTTTTGGCTTCATAAATCTACAACTAATGCTGGCATTCTAATTTTAATCTAGAAACCAGGCAAAAACAAGGAAACCAAAATTAATACACTGAAAAATCATCAGATTTGCTCAGTATTTGCCTGTAAAATATCCCTGAGGTACCTCATGTTCAAATTCAGGTAGCTTAGTCATAACTAGCACCAGGTCTCACCTCACTATCAAACTCACAAAATAAAGGAGATGCTGTTCCTTCAGGACTTACTCATATCCAGTGTTTCCAAGATCATAGCGCCGTTTGCTTGTATTTTCTCCTCATCTACATCTCTTTTACATGTTTCTCTTCACCTTCCAATGTTGATTTTAGACTCTACTGTGTCCTTTCATACTATAGGTCTCCTTCTGCTCAGTTGATACCATATTTTATCACTTTTGGGTAAATAAAATATAACACTAATCTAATTCTGTCTATATGAATGATCAGAAATAATGATCCCTAGGGGTTTTGTACTATCTTCTCCCTTGTTCAGTTTGACCATATGTTGTATTCTGGACAATGTACTACCAATTTACTTACAAAAGCAAACAGATTCCAAGACTTATTTCAGTGACCTCTATTATGAGAATGACCCTGTACACTGGTAATTTCTAATGAAGATAAATGGAGTAATAACCATTTATTTTCGACATATGAAACATACTTACCCTTAAGTAAGTATGAAGAGAAAGATGTGCTTACTGGTGAAGTGTGAATTTGCCTGTAATCTGGATCTGTGATTGGGATTAGGTTTTCTGTGTTCCTTTATCTTTCTCATACACACATACACTCACATACTCAATTCAGCAACACTGGTCAACTGTGATGCACCATGTTAGATTTAAGAGTGAATGTCGATCTTGGAGACTTATTAACCAAATCATGTATGATTACTCAAGAGTGGGGAATGGGCAGCAGATATGTGTGAATATTAGAGGGAAAGATATATCTAAAGTTAATTATATGCTTGTAATAAAATGTAACAGTAAAACACATTACTTTGTGTAATTAATATGTACAACTGAGAAAAAAGCTATATAGTACCTGCACTCTTATAAAACGATAATGTGATAAAGATATTAATAGAATGACAATATTTCTAAGCACTAGAAATCAAATAAATTCCAAGTACATGATGCTTTGGGCTGCTTAAACTAAACCATAAAACATATTCTTTTATAAAAATGTGTCTTACAATTATTTTCTTAGAAGGCTTTTAGGGAAATAGCATATTTAAGAGATTTATGTAACTGGAACTGATAAGTATCTAAGTATTCAAGAAAACCATTTTCTTTTTATACCAAAGTAGCCTTTGTCAAATCCTCCATTCTGAAAACTTTAAAATACATATTTTTTTAATTTCCCTTTCGAACATTTGTGAGTCTTGTAGTAAGTACAATTAGGTACCACTTTAAATATTTGCTTCCATGAGATTTATATTACTTTCGAGTATCTTTTCTTTGAGTTCTCTAATCTGCCACTTCTGTAAGCGGTCCTCCCATTCTCCAAGTAGGATACAAGCCAATCTCTTTGCAATTAAAGGATGAAACAAACAAACAAACAAACAAACAAACAAAAAGAATTGTGGTGAAACAAAACAAAGCAAACCAACCAACCAACCAACAAACAAACCTGGATTTAAATACAAGAATAAGGCAATTTTGAAATCTTTTCATTTCCTTCTGTGAGCCAGAAAAGGCATGGAAATGGTTGGGAAGGCAGCTAGAAAATCTGAGAAGAATAGAGGGAGGGAAAACCATCCAGGATATATTATATGAGAAAAGAAATTTTCAATGAAAGGAAATAAATATCTTGTTGCATTTAAGTGTGTTTGAAGTGTGTATGTGTGTGTGTGTGTGTGTGTGTGTGTGAATGTGGCCATATGTATGCAGTTCCCTCCATAGGGCAGAGGGAAGTATTAGCTCCTGTGCAGCTAGAATATATACACTTGTGAGGTATCAGACTCAGAATCTGGAATCAAGACTCTATTATGTACGGTTGGAAAGTTTGTTTATACAATGAACCATGTTTCCAGACAATTACAAAAATGAAGTCCTTTATAGTAGAATGTTAGTCAAAGCTCATGCAGAGGACTGTAGGGAATGAGCACAGAAATATTGTCCTGTGAACGTAAAAAACCACCTTATGTAAAATTAATCATGTTTATGGCAAACATTGTCCAGACAAGTGGTGCTCACTTTTCAGTAGAATTCTTGATGGCATGGCTAAATTTTTATGCAGTGGGAGATGGGCTACATTTCAAACAATGTGCATGATTGACAGTATATACTAAATATAACTTATGGTGGATAAATGTACATAGAGTGGACCAAACTTTGTCAGAAATAAATGAATAATCATTATGAGTAAGTAAAAACTAAAATAAGTTATATAGTATAATATAATACATCAGACAAAGATAATTTAATAGCATGCTATAATAATAGTAACTTATTTGATGATCCATGGATCACTTAGGTTGCAAGGTCTCTTTCTGATAATGGTGTAATTTTTGACAGTCTAGGCGTATTCAGGTCTGGTGAAGGTAACACTCTTAGTTGGTAAGAGTGGAAGGCAACGCTCTTAGTTCATTCATGCAAGACACATGTGTCGTGATGACAGCAAATCACTAACCTCCCCATTCTCCATCTCTTACAATCTTTCTGTCCCACCTTCCATGATATTTCCTCAACCCTTAAGTGTGGTGGTTGATATAGATATTCCACATTCCTCTGAGCAATCACAATAGTTTATTCTCGGCCATTCAAGATGGGCTGAGCTTCTCCATTTATAACTAGCTTCTCCAGTAATATCCTTCTACAAACAAAATTGAGAACAGAAAAACTACAGAGAAGGTCAATTGATGACAGGTCCATTTAGCAAATTTTTATCAATAGATTTTCCCATAGTTCCTAGGACTCTCATAGGCATGGCACTAGACAGTTCTATTGGACCAGGCACAAACTGCCTCTTTGTAGAAGTGGCTCACATGTAATTAACAGAGTTGTTCATTACTCCCTTAAACATCTTAGCACTATTACAGCACTTTCCAGCACAATGAAATCTAGCCAGCAGGGAGATAGAGCTTTACCACCCAAGTCAGAATGGTTCTCTACCTTCTGAAACAAAAGTATACAAGTTATTCTTCTCTTGGATGGCCATCACAACATCTCTATTAACTTTCTTCTGCACACTTGCCAGTGTGCAAATTTTCCAGTTAGCCATTACATTAGCTGCCTCTTACTTGTTCTCTATGATCTTGCTCTGGTTTACCACTGTTTCCCTATGTATTTTTCCAGCTTTGAGTTCTTAGAAATGTGTTCTAAGAAAACAGTTTGAGTATAACTTGTTTATTTACAGAGAGATCCTAGGAGGCACAGAAGGAAGAATAGGGAGATGATGTTTGGAATGAGAAGGAGGAAAGAAGGGGGGGGGTAATACCGATAAATGATTCATATTGAGGCAATGGCAGCTTAACTTCTTAGTAAACTCCAAAAAGTAGCACAGAAGGGGCTAAGTGAGGTCACTGACATGTTTTGCATTGGTTCTTGACAGCCATTTGCTGTGAGTTTCTCATGGAACCGCATCCACTCACTGCCACTTCTGCATGTCATAGAAAATACAGAGCAAGATGAGATGAGAAGGAATTAGAAACTGAAGATTGCTTCTGTGTATTGTAACTATGTTACAAATTTTCTATGCTGTATTTTACTTCATCAGAACAATAAGTTAGGGAATAATTTTATTTGTAATTGAGAGAACTTTAGGTGGTTCTTACACAACCCATGTTGCTTGATCTCATCACAGACAAAATGAGAATAACTCAAACATTTGTTGTAAACGTTAAATGAATCAATGTATACAGATATTCTGCATTATGCAAGGCAAACACTTAGTTCCCAAGGAATTTTGGTTAAAAATTCCAAAGGCGTTAGCTTGGTAATTGTCCATTACATATTATCTTAGGGGTTCTATTGCTGATATAAAACGCCATCACCTAAAGCATTCTGTGGAGGAAACAATTTCATCATTTACATTTCTGACCATGTGCCATGACTGAGGGATGCAAGGGCAGTAACTTAAGGTGGGATCCTGGAGGCAGGAACTAAACCAGAAGCCATTGTGGACCAACATGACTGGATTTACTGGATTGCTTGTAATAGCTTTCTTAACTTTTTAATTAATTAATTAATTTTTTTAGTATTACCTAGGATCACCTGCTAAGGGTAGAACTATGGACTGGACTTTCTCAATCTTTCGTTAATGAAGGAAATGTCCCACAGTCTTCCACATAGGCAGATTTGAAAGGGGGAAATTCACCACTGAAGTTATCTCCTTTCAGATGATCCTAGTTTGTGTGAAGTTGACCAAAAAAAAAAAAAAAATTAACTACTAAGCAACAAGGAAATAATTTCATTTAAGTTTCATTTTGATAATCGTGTATACTTTCTTTTATTTAAGGACAACTAATTTATCTCCCCTTACACAAAGATTAATATATTTCCCAACCAAACACAAGAAACATTTCCTGTCTGAAAGTATCATTTATAAGCAACTGTTAGATATGTAAACACTTGACTCCTGATTTTTGGCACACCAATATCAGGACTGTGGTTTTGATAATATACGTGCATGCATGCACACCTTATTTTTAAAGATCCCATTTTAAACTTTTCCCAGAGTTTTAAATTCTGTTTATTTGAAAAATGATCAGGTTGAAAAACGCAATGATTTTTTAAAGCTAGTAATATATCTGCTGCTTAGGAGAACTTGCATTTATACATTCTAGCAATAGGAACAATGGCACCGTCTCTGTAAAAAATGGTTAGAAACATGGAAATTGTATTGCTGTGATAATGCTATAATTCATCGGTCAGAATACAGTAGCTACACTGCCATTATTTTATCAATAGACTCATTAAGATGCTAAAGATTTTTCTCCTTGAATTATGTGCTCCTCTGAACAGTCGATGAAGCCTTTAGCAGTTCCCTTGATCTGAAAAACCTGTCTTTGTTTCTTTGGAAGAAAGATGACTAATTATGCTAGAGAGACCGTAACTGCTTTAAAAACAAAGCCTGTGTATTATTTTAAATATAAATACATATGCACTTGAATATTATGGAATATGATTGTTCAGCAGGAACATAAAATTAAAGAGACCCAGGTTTATGAATCATATGAACTGGAAAGACAGTATATAGTAACTTATTCTTGCAAAAATTAACATCTCACTGGATTACAACAAGTATTGATGTTCTTCAAATTTCTTTGATATCTGAGCTCCTCTAAAGCTGTCTCATTAGAGGTAATATCATTTGAAGTTGCTTAATCTTTATACCATAATGCTACTTGAAAACTTCTCTGTGTAGGTAGCGAATTTAAAAGGAGCCTTATAATTAGTCTCTCATTGTGGCTGTTCTTAAGTTGTTTAATTAAATGTACAATACAAAGAACTTTTGCTTGTGGGGCAATTCTAGGTATTAATTTGCAGATGTTCTCTTCTCAGATCCCTTGTAATACACAGTGGACCAGAGGGGCAATGACTCAGACATGAGAGATGTAAATCAGAGTAACCTCACTTGAAGTGTCCCATTTAACATCTGTCTGCCACTGTTGTAAGTAATGCTAAATATAGTTGTTTAATGAAAGAGCAGTGTTCTGTGTGGGGAAAATAGAAAACAATACCGGAGTCTTGTTTTATCACCTTTCCTGGGAGGAAGATTTGTATTCTGGCAACTGTGAATATTTGGGTTCCATTTTAATGCAGATATTACCAAAACTTGCTAAAATGATTAATAAAGTGCAAATTCAGGGTCTTTGTTCCAAAATGAGACCCAAATAGTGTCAGTCTTAAGGCTTATTCACGTATCACAGTTACTTTCAAAGATGGCAACCCATGTCTCTAAGTATTTATCTGTTTATTTAATCTTTATTTCTGTTAAATTTGTGATAGATTAGATATGCAACCGAAGAAATGTTGCATGACAAAGAACAGCTCATAAGAAGCTTCCAAGAGTCTACATTTGTTTCTTGGAATATTTATTCCCTGAAAAACAGAATAATATATAAGGAAGGTATTTCATGAGACTCATATTGGAGAGCACAAGCCAAAATATTTTGTGTAGTGACAGACTACTGCATTCCACACATGTGAGAAAAGAAGCACTTGCACACCTTAATGCAAATGAATGCCACACTAGGAAGACACAAAAGACTCAAGCCCATGTGGCAAGTAAGTCATGGGTGATAGCTCCCTTCAAATGCTTGAGCTACCTGACATCCAACATGAAAGCAATGATACAACCTCATTCTATGTACCAAGACTCCTGCTTTACCCGTACAAAATAACTGTCACTTCAACCTATCTGTCTCTACATTAATATCAACAAGCTAAGGAGAATATTTTCAGAGTTAATTAATTACTTCATTTCTTTTCCAGATCTATTCTGGTTCCCGCCTTTTTCTTTTTATTCCAATATAGTCACTCTACAAGTCATTTGCACAGGAAACAGCCCAAATCGTTCTTAGATAGTCAGATATGGCATGTTCTGTTTTCATGATTTAAAGCACGAATACCTGAAATTGTTGCCTCAAAGTCAGTCGCTGAGCAAACCATTGAAAGAACTGGCATTTGCACTAAGCTCTGGGGTCTTTGTGCTTAACCGGAAGGTAATTATGCTCCTGACACTTCGTTACTTTGTCTCCCTAGAGCTACGTAATTGTTAGGATATGTATTACACTGAAACTCTTTTTTTTTTTTTTTCAAATTTTTATTAGTTATTTTCTTCATTTACATTTCAAATGCTATCCCGAATGTCCTCTATATCCTTCCCCCACCCTGCTCCCCTACCTACCCACTCCTACTTNTTGGCCCTGGTGTTCCCTTGTACTGGGGCATATAAAGTAACTCGTAGACAAATAAGCCTTGAAATGGAAATAGAAATAATTTCCTCCATTCTTTCCTCCTCTTTGTTCTTGGGGTCTGGTCCTTCTACTGTGAGGAAGAATGTGCTGTGGTGGTTAGCATCTATGCCTTCTGTGAGATGGCAGGAAGATAGCACATGGGGCTGCCTGGCTGTCAGCCAAATACGGTGGTGTTCTGTTTGCACCATGCCAATTCTTTTGTCACTTGTTAAAATTCAGTGTTCTTTCCACTCTCAAGCATTGCTGCCATCTGCTTGCACATGACTTTCACAACAAATATGTGGTAATTGCAGCTGTGTGCCTGATAGCAATTAATAAATGAAATGGTCTAAGAAATTTCCCCTTTAAGCATCTATTTAGAATAAGTCTCTATTAATGCAGTTTTTGTTGCTCCTCTCATGGCCTAATTGATGATTCCTTTCAGTATTTGTGATTGTGCTATTGGAAATTACTCATACATTTTTCTTCGAAACAAATTATAAGAATTATTTCTAAATATCTATTAATCAAATTACAATGATGTTAGGGAAAATCCCCTGAGATCATAATAGTTATTATTTGTTGTAGCAAAACTTTTCATTTCATTTCTTTAGAAGGAGCTAAGTCATCACTCAATAGGGAAAGGAATTCATGCAAGAGAGAGATGTATTTTTCAATCAAGTCTGGAGGAGTGGAGACATTTAAGAACTTTGGAAGTAAAGTCTCAGCAGACCTGAAGCTAAAGCACTTGAGGTTTGTTTTGCTATGTTCTAATATTGCTTTGATACAATGCTACAGTGCTTTCTCAATATGCCCCAAATCCCAAACATACACACACACACACACACACACACATGTGTGTGTGTGTATACATATACATATACATATACATATACATATACATATACATATACATATACATATACATATACATATACATATACATATACATATACACACACACTTTCTGTCATTGTAAATTGGAATTATGCAATTTACATTTTGATTTTACAGGGTGTTGCAAATAAAAGATTACTTTGAGGCTCAGAAGATAAAACAATGTCTAGACTGGAAGAATATGGGGATTTTTGAAGTTGGACTAGATACATTTTTCATTTTGATATGACTATTAGATTGTTGGGACCAGTGCTAGAATGTAGTGATGTGGATGAGAACTATCTTACATAGTCTCAGGCATTTGCACCACTAGATGATGACTCTGTTTGGGAAGGCATATGTGACATATTCTTGCTGAAGACAGTTTGCCTTAGCGCATCGCCTTGAGAGTTTAAACTTGTGCTATCCCAATTTACTCTCTCTGCCTTGTGTGTAGTTCAAGATGAGATTTCTCACCTTTCTGTTTCTGCCACCATGGCTTCTACTTGTTGCCAAGCCTATGTCCTGAGATCACGGTCTTCTAGCACTCTGGAACTTTGATCCCAAAATAAAGACTTCAGTCTTTAAATTAATTTGCTGTTAGTGTTTTATCACAACATTGGAAAAATAACTGGGTAGCGACCAGCTGATGTCAATCTCTCACCCTTCCTCACTTTCATCACCTTTTCACTGTCCATTCTTATTCCGTGTATATGTTCAACTTCTCCCACTGTAAAACTTTGTTGGTAAATTGTTAAGTTTATATCTGCACAACTTTCCATTTATTACTTCTGGAATTGCTATGATGAGGCTAAGAAAAACTACCAAAAAAGGTCAACCCTTCCATTGATGGATGTATTTTTATTTATAAGTGGAAAATTTGACACTTAGTGATCTTACCTCAAAAAATTCATCTCCCCATCTTTAATTTAGTTCATGTTGTTTGAGTTTCCCTTTCTATAATGTCAAAAATTTAACTATAAAATTATGCTACAATACCTGCCATATCTAGGTCAAAGGCTACACCATTTCCTAGCTGCTACCTCAGTAGGGGATTAGTGTTTATGGTAAATCTCTGCCAGGCAGTTGCTATATACAATCTTCCTTCCTGTTAATCCATACTTCTTAATCTTCCCATGTATAGTTTATTATTTGATTTGCTATTTCTTTACTACCACAAGAAACCCATTTTTCTTTCTATTTTCTGGTTACCCGGTTAGTCAACTCTTCTTGGTGCTTTCTTCCAGCTTCCAGGAGTTTCTGGCCTTTGGTGTTTTATTTTTCTCACTGCCCAGTTTCATTTCCCAGTCCAGTCTTTCTGTGAGTCATTCTGCAAATACACAATGTCTTTTTCAGCTGTCATCTTTCGCATTTTCTCTTTCAGCACACTCCCTGGGTGACCTTACTCACTTCTAGAGTTTTACTTTATGCTGATGACTCTCCAATTTACAATCCCAGCCTAAATCTCTCCCCTGGGCAGTAATCTCATATATTCAAGTGCCTATTAATATTTCTCCTATGTGTTTTTCGGCCTCTTACACATGCAGCACACACTGTTAACACACAGCATGAGGCACACTCCCTTCATCATTTCTAACCCTTTCTTCATGCAATTCAATTCTAAGCTTAGATATTTATTCAGCAAACAACTTATTTAACATTTCGCCAAACTTTACATTTCTTTTCCCTCATTTATTTTTATTTACAGAGCATTTGCTTATTTTCCATCTCTCCCACGAGGAAGCAAAATTCATGAGGACCTACATTACCATATTCTTAGGAATTGAGAGTGTGGGGCTGGATATATGGCTTAGTAGATAAAATGTTTGCTACTCAAGCATGATGATCTGTATTTGGAACTCTAGCATCCTCATAAAACAGCTGGATATGGCAGCATGCACCTTAATTTGAGTACTGTGAAAGGCAGACACAAGAAATCCCCTGATGTCACGGGTTATTCTGTCTGGGCAGTCTGACCTCTAGGTTTACTGTGAGATGTGGTTTCGAAAAATAAGGTCTCTTTAGAAGAGAACATTCACTGTTGATCTCAAGATTCCACTTCCATGGATACACAGGCACAGACACAGATAAAACACAAGTACACACATACATTAAACTTACATGTTTTACATATATATATACACACATATATATATATGTATATATGTATATATATATGTATATATATATAAACAGATATGTATATATAAACAGATATGTATATATAAACATATATGTACATATAGTAATGCACACATATATACATACATACACACATATATATATATATATATATATATATATATATATATATATGACTTTGGAAATAGCATTTTTGTATGTGGTCTTTTTGAAATGAATAGTTTGACCTAAAGAATATGAAATCATCTTCTTTGCACAAATCTAGAGAGTGTACTTATCTAAGAAGAAATCAGAGGTCTAACAGTTTATACTGTGACAAAAGGAATGAATTCAGGCTACTGAGGGATCTGATGTAGCATGAAAGAAGGAGAAATTAGCATGCAATGAAGATCAAGAACTGAGAAAAACCCAGATTGAATAAGGTCCTTTAGAACTGTTAAGGGGGGCTTTATTAGTGTAAACGTTAATGTTGATTGTCCACCTGATATTATTGTGAAGGTTAGAAATCATTTTCAACCTGATATGATCTCGAACTCCTAGGGCATTGGCCTTTGGGGGATAATTCAATGTGTTAATTGAGGTGGAAAATCTCTACTATTTGGGTGGCACCATTCCCTAGCAGGAATTGTACAGCATAAAGTGGACAAAGGAAAAACGAGTGGCATGCTATATTCTTCTGTTTCTTCACTGTTGATGTGCTGTAACCAATTGCTTCAGAATCATTTTGTCTGGCCTTACCCACCTCAAGAAAGATGTTTCTTTAAAGAGTCAGTTGGAATAAGCACTTTTTTTTAAAGTAGTTTTGTTTTTGTAGCAACAGAAGAAGAGCCACTAAGATAAAGATTGAAGTTAAAACATGGTACATTGTAGTGACAAAGCTGACCATGTGATTCTTAGGAATTTGGAGTGGTTTGGAAATGGAATGTAGAAATACTTGAGAACTTTGGCTTAGAATTATCCTTGAATTCTATAAGCAAAACTTTATGGGTTATTTGGATGTCTGGAAAGCAAGAATGTAGAAAGATGGACAATGGGTACTTGACTTAAAATGTTTTCATGGAAGGCAAGGCTATGTTTGATTCATGTGATATTTGGCTACCAGCTTAATTTCAATTTATCTATGTCTTGAGAACTTGAGTGATATTAAGTCTTAACTAATGTGTTTGGTAAAAAAAGAAACTTTTGGGTATGAGTATCCAGATGCAAAGAAATAAGTTCCACCTTTTATGTTACTTATCCATAAATGTCAGTTTTATATTCAACATATCACTGGTCATTTCTTGACCTAGAGTAAATTTTACAAAAGCAAACAATTGTCTGGGTTTTAAAAAAACATTTGGGTTATTTCTGAATGATCTTCCAAATAGTCACTCTCAATGAGGTTTAAATGGACAGAGTTGGTAAGCCCTTAGCCTTGCTGTTACTGGACAGCATTGATCACGTTTCCAGCATCTGTCCCACAAGTCAGCTTTACTCTATTGGCAGTTTCTTTGGCTTTCATTATTCATCTTAAGATAGATAGGTCAAGTAGACATGGAACTGCAGGCAAGTCTAATTACAAGTAAAGACAACACTTGTTGAGCCAAATGAGTTTTAAACTATACTTCCTTTTTTTTTTTTTTTTTTTTTTTTAAGTTTCATGCAATTTATATATTTTAAAATGTGTCCTTTTGAGATAGGAATGCATCTTGAACTATACTTCCAGGAGACACTATTAATAAGTATGAGGGAATTTACTATCACAATATTCAAATTGTATAACTGGAATTCTAGAGCCTTCCATTATTTATTGGCAGCCAGGGAGCCATAGTTTGTTTGTTTATAGCCAGTTGTGCTACTGGCTACGAAAAGTATTGAGTTGTAGACAAGTGTTCTCTGTCTATCACTGGCCTACTTTCCCTGTTTGAATTCCCTAATTCAGAGTGATTCAGTCCTTTCTCTACCTCATAATTTATACTTTAAATTAAGGAGTGACCAGAACGTTTTCATAAAATGAATATTTCACTTCTGCTCTTTCATACTCAAAAGAGAATAGATGATTTCCCAGGTACAATGTGAAATTAAAGTGGAAGGAAATGAGGAAAAAGGGACAAGACTATCTTCAGCACTTACAATAGGGCAAAGGTACTAATCCCCAGTCCACTGAAATGAAATTGGGTGACTTTGGATTAGAGTCTCGGTGTTTTATAGCTGCACAGTTGTCAAAGCTTGTTTCCTATATTTTAGCAGACACTTGGCTTTATGATCACTGTGTTCTCTGACTATCTGCTTTTCTAGTAAATTTATGTCTCAAGGGGGCAGAGTCCAAAATAACAATGTCACATTTTCTAGAGTAAGAGCTTCAACGAAAGGTCATGAGTCTACAGCATGGGAAGGACCTGTCCAAAATATAATGAAATAGAGGGCAATGCTCAGATTGTCCTGTTCAACAGTTACAGAAATATTATTCCCAGGAGACACTCAAAAAAATCTCTGCTATGATATGTAAACTGATGGCCCATAAGTTATTCAAAGCAGCATGCCAAGAGTTCTGGACAAACTGGCCCAAGGTCTATGAGGTTTTCAGTGTCCTATGTCAGAGCTCCACTCTTCACCTCCTGTGACTTCTCACATTATTTTGAAAACACACACACACACACACACACACACACACACACACACACACACACACACCTAATTTTTTCCAGCATGGAATCAACGGATGCTCTGCTGAGGCACAAGGGTTATTTGCCTCTCCTTCTGGCAGCAGGAAGTCCCTGGAGAAGGCTAGAAGTGATGTTGAAGGGAAAAGTGATTGCTTCTGACTGCTAGTGTTTAATCTGTCCCCTACAGAAAGGAGAGGGGTCTTTTATCTTTGAGCAGAATAAGGTGATTTAGAAGGCGAACAAGATGATGCCACAGTCATTGATGCCAGTGCTTTAGCAGTAAATTCAATTCAGTGCATGACTTATACCCACTTAAGGACTGAGATAAACTTCACAAACATAATGGCTCTGAGCTTCTTTTAAGTCTCTTAAGCTGTTGTTGCCTTGCTATTCCAGGTTACACTGAAATAATAATGTTTGATCTATTGCATTTAATGACCAGATATCATTTCATCATCTTCATAGCAGTGTGCTGTTCACTTAGAAACTGGACTCACAGGTTGAAAGGAAGCCAACATATATTTTCAACCAAATCCTGAAATAAATAATTCAGGATGAGTTCAACAAAAACAATATCACACTTTCATAACTCTTTTGTAATCAATTTGCATTTCAATTTTATTTTCTAAAGTACTGTTTGATATCAGTAAGGACAGGAGACTTTATGCATGTCTGTCAAGTTGCACTGTATTATGCAGGCAAAACTGGAATGCTCAGAATATTAATTTGTATTTCTTGACATTACTACTGTGTCCTTATGATTTCAGTATTATTTTAAGGGCATATTTACATATTAACTTTCATGGAGGAATGGTTTATAGTTTAGAAGAGATATGTTTTCATAATCTTTTCATAGACAAATTGGTAATAAGTAATTATATAATTAAAATGTATAATTTAGTGAATCCAATACTAGCATGAAGCAGGTTATTTAGAGAACTGAATAAGAGATCATGAAGCTCAGAGGGATGAATTATAAGGACCTACTAGTAGTTGAATGAGGTAAGGTTGAGCGTGGGATATGATCAATATTGTATACATATATAAAGTATTCAAAAGGTAATAAAATGTTATTTAAAAAGTAAGTTCATTGAGATGTCATCTTTCTAAGTTAGCATGGCTATGGGTATTGTCCTCACAAGTCATGTTTAGTCAGCCGTTACTGCTCCTGCATCATCACTAACTACCTTCTAAATATTTATCTGTATTCCCCAAAATGAGTATAGTTATCATCCCTCTTCAATTATACTTCTCTTTGAGATGGATAGAGATCAATATACAAAGCCATAGCAGACCCAAGTGTGAAAAGATTTTGTAGTTGTGAGTCCTAGTAGAGTCATCTACAGCACAGCTGCTGTGCCTTATACATATTATGTTATAGCTTTTCCATTTGAGGTAAGATACCTTAAAGACCTCCTTCAGCACTTGTATGAATATATTTGACTGTATTTCTTGTTAGTTTCTTACATATATATATATATATATATATATATATATATATATATATTCAAGATTACCTCTTAAATAATTAAATACGAGTTTTTAACCATTCCTTATCTTAAACAAAAATCTACTCGATATTAATGCTTCAATATCAGAGACAAATAGCCACAATATGATCTAAGAATGTTGTAGATAAGAGAATCTGTATTGTGTGTATATGAGAATTTTTAAAATAGTCCTTCTTCCCCTCATTGAGCTTGTCCCTTAAGAGCTCTCCGTTTTGTTAGACATCTAATTTTCCTGAACTTGATGGTTACACACAATGCAGACATACAGATAGTACTGGACTCCATATGAGATGACCTAATTTTAAGGCATCACTATGTCATTTGCAAAAGCTGTGATCCTAGACATATACACATTTCTTGCTTGCTTTTCAGCCTCATTTTTAGAGGGAGAAAACATACTTTAATATGGGGATACCAGGATAAAATATATGCATATAAAAGTTCTTTGTGAGACTCAGAGCATTTTATAAACAAATGTGCACCTCTTGCTATGAATTTTCTTTTAACTCTGAAATGTGTTCCCTTAGCATTTTTAAAAATTTTTAATTGGTTATTTTGTTTATTTTGATTTTAATTGTTATCTTCCTTCTTTGTTTCTCCTCCAAAAACCCCCTATCCCACCTCTCCCTTGCTTATATGAGGCTGCTTCCTGACCTACCCACTCCTGCCTGACTGTCCTAGCATTCCACTACGCTGGGGCATCAAGCCTTCATAGGACCATGGGACTTCCCTCCCATTGGTTCCAGATAAGGCTATCTTCTGCTACATATGCAACAAGAGCCATGGGTCCCACCCTCCACGTGTCTTCTTTGGTTGGTGGTTTAGTACTTGGGAACTCTGGAGAAGGGGTCTGGTTGCTCCCTTAGCATTTCAGACCTCTTTTACACAGATTCATTTTTCTTTAGCTGCTTTATTGTATTGAAACCCTGTGTCATTGGATGCTGTCAGAAGTTTTTACATTAGAAGTTAGTTTCAATTGAGTCTTTCCTATTGATCACAGTCAAGCATACAGTTGTGATTTATGTATAGATATGCCGTGGTAAAGATGGCTATAGCATTTTCCTAACTGAGGCTCCCTTCTCTCTCACAACTCTAGCCTGTGTCAAGTTGGTATAAAATTAGTCAGCATAAGCTCTTTGTGGATAAAAATTAGTAAGATGTTTCACATCTTTTGGTAGATAACTATTTTCGTTAAAAGTGAAACCAAAATATAATTACAGAATTACTTCTTCCTTTTCTTTCATATTACACTTCCCGTGTTTCTTCTTCATCTCTTGCTAACTCTCTCAAACCCATGATGGTTATTATTCACATACACACACACACACACACACACACACACACACACACACACACACACACACACACTCCTAAAAATATAAATGCAAACTGCTCAGTCTACATAATGTTACAAAGGCTGACCACTGAGTATTAGATAAGCAATTGCAAGGATTCTTCCCTAATTAAGACTATCTCTATGATTTTAGCATCCTTCAGTTGCCTGTAGATCTTTGTTGAATGTTAAGAAACCATAGGATTCAAACTTCCTTCCTCCCTCCCTCCCTCCCTCCCTCCCTCCCTCC